>NC_056726.1:376174873-376398986 GCF_019279795.1 Protopterus annectens | reverse complement strand
ACTAAATTGACATGTACCTCACAAGACATCTACAACAACTGTAAAGGCTGCAGACATACCTCACAAAGGATTACTAGCCTCAAACAGATGCCCTACAGAGACAGTCTCAAAAAATTCCAGCTTTACTCTGTCGCATATCGTCTACTCGGAGGCAATCTCTGCCTAACATACAAAGCTATGTCAAACCCAGAGCTGTTGGATATGCTCCATCTAAAGAAATCCCAATCCCTCCGAGCTACACGCTGTAGGGACCTAAACCTTGTCACCACAATAAACAAAACATGCTGGAGGGATAGATTCCTGTCTCAGAGACTTCCCATACTCTGGAACAAACTACCTATTTGTATCAAACAAAGCTCTTAAGTAGCACTCTTCAAGAAAAAGTTTAATGATTGAATTGGAAAGAAGAAATTCACCCCGGGGATCACTTCTGTGGCTCTGCTCGTCAGGGGCACAGGAAAATAATTTTATTGGGTGGCGATAGCCAGGGTACCTTTTTGGCTAGGCTTATATAGGCCCTAGGGCCAGTAGCCTAGTACCTACCTATTAACCTATGGTATATACAATCTTAAACATTACTTTTAGTCCGCTATTTTTGTAGAGAGATCAGACCCTGTTAGATGGAAACCAAGTATGACAGACTCTGACAGCAAAAGCTCACTGAAATGCTGGATTTACCACTTGCATCTAAGAGGCCTCTTGAGCTGTTTACAGTATTCAGTACTTCAGTTACAGTTGGTTTAGATTCAGGAATATTACATTATTCCACTGAAAAAGTATAGCAAAAGGTGTTGATTCACAGTACATTTCCTGAACAAGAAGAGTAATGAAGCTCTGACTAGCATTATTGACTGATTGTAGTCCTACATGAGTTATGAGAGGTGAGGCACCATCAGGCATATTCTTTAATTTCAGGGACAGGTGAAATGTGGGTGTGTGGGTGAATGTGCTAACATGATGCATTGACCACCATCTGTCATTACCACATGTCCAGCAGTAAAAGGACTATTAGCTCTTACTGTAATTACTGAGTGATTCAGATATGTGCAAATTAGTTGATAATGAGTTTCTTACTCATTGTGGCTAATGTGTCTCTGAATTGCTGGTTTCCATGATCATTTTTATTGCAGTCTTGTCATTCGTGGCCAGTCCTGTTTCTAAATTGATGTTCATCTTTTATATGAATTTAGTTGTTTATTAATAAGCATTTATGTACCAGGAAAGTCTGAGTGGACTGTGGGACATGACAGGCCCCTTTTCAGTGGAAGCTAGGGAAGAAAATCTCCGCAGTTAGTTGCAAGCATGCAACACACGTTATGAATGTCAAGCAATTTACACACATTATTTTTATTCTTGCATTGTAATTAAATTATTCATGGATATGTTGTAACATTAAATGATTCAAAGAAGTATGTGCATATTCTTCATTTATGCCTAGTAGCTCTCTACCAAAACCCCGAATTGATTCATATCTATCACTTTAGGCGATACATTTGCTATTCTCTTTGCTAGTATAGTTATAAACACTTTATGTTTATGGTTTAAAATTGAAATTGGTGTATATGAAGCTGGTTATAGAGGGTCTTTATCTCTGGGTAATACAGCTACCTCAGCTTTCTTCCAAGATGCTGATACTGTCCCACCTTTTAAAATTTTAGTAAGTCAGGAAGCTCAGGTCAGGTTTAGTATCTTATTTGTGACCCAGAGGGTGACAGTGCTAACAGGAAACAGAGTACAGAGGATAGTACAGATAAAATTACTTTACTAAGCAGATCTAGGAAACCCTTTGTCTGTGTCCCTCTCTCTCATTGTCTCTCTCTCTTTCTGTCACTGATACCCTCCCAGTGGGAGAAATAAGGATGCCTTGTTGAAGTTTCAAGTAGTTTATTCAGTTGGGGAACTCCCTATAAATATTGGAGTTCCCCAAGGTTCAGTGATATAAAGCAACTGAGAAAATTTTTCGGTGGAAAAGTTTTGTTTATTTTAATTTTGTGAGGCTGGCAGTGTGTTTTAAAGTTTTTTTTCTGTGTTTTTCTGTTTAAAATAAAAACAAAAAACCTCAGTGGCAAGGCAGAGCCACTGTATTTGGTCCTGGGAGGGGGATCAATGAATCCTTGGGGAGGCTGCTGCTGCTACTACTAAAATGGTTGGCCCCATTTTTTCCTCTCAACAAAGAAGCAGAAAGCCAAGCATGTATTTACTCTCCAGTTTTTTTTTTTTTTTTGATAGTAGCAGTTTACTTGGTCTGGCTGAGGATTTAATTCAGGCCGTTGAGCCTTCTTGTAAAGTAGTTTCTGTTTAAAGAGGGATACCTCTTTTCCTGAAGAGTTTTAAGATTCTGAATCAGAACAGGGAAATGCAGGAAAGAATACATTTTTTCCTCAGGTTTCTAATTCAAACTCCAAGGACAGCTCAATTTCTGATTCTCATGTGGGAGTTTCTCTCTCTTTGAGACCATTGCCAGAATGTGCCAGTGTTTTCAGAGGAAGAGCACTGAGGGTTCTCAGTCCCTCAGAATGTACAAGGAGTTGCAACAAAAAAATTCCAGATGCTGCACCCTTTCCTCCTGCCTGCTTTTAGGGTAAGTTTTAGTAAATATATTGGAGTGACCAACAATTCATGCATTTTTATATGAATAACTTTACAAAGGGTTTCTGGAAGGTAAATGCAAGAGTAAAGGGATGAAAGAGTAGTATGGTCTTAGACTTGCAGAAAGAGCTGTGGAGAAGTTATTGGGACGGAAAAAAGAAGTAGGATATAAAGGTAGCAATTGTAGCTGTGGAGAAGTTGGTGAGAATCATGTCTGTTATGTCATCTGGAAGAACAGAGAAAAAGATGCAAGGGTTCCTATATATTTTTTTGGTGTATAATTTTTTTTTAAATACATAGATCTGATGTCACTTTTCATTCAGTCCTCAACTAATTGGTTTGGTTTCAATCTTTCAGATCCAAATCGGCTCTTGCAAAAGCTTGTGGCAGCTTCAAACTCTCTAGCTTCTCCCTTACCCACAATGCACCAACCCCATTTATCCCAGTTCTCATTTGCCGCTTGACTGTGAAAGACGTAGTGATTGATCTTCTCGAGCCAAGTGTAATTTTTTTCAAAAGCTTCATTTTTCCTTGCACTAAACTTTCTCTCACCCATTGCTTCTTTAGATAAATTTCTTCCACTTTTCATACATTTTTTCTTGCCCTAAATACTATTGCTAGTGTAGTAGAAGGTGGACAGGAATACTGTGTGTAGTATATTGTTACCGTTGTTGGTATTTTCTCTTTTCTACCTTTTCCTACCTTTTCTTGTGGTTGATTTTAAAAAGTACAATTGTCTCTTTAACCTCCGCCTTTGTAGTAGTTATTGACTGTTGATTCATTGGTGTTTGATGTAATGGTGGAAAAAAAGCCCTGCAGGATTTAACAAATGTCTTAAATGTGGCCAAAAGATTCCATTCTCGGAATTTCACACACTTTTTATAGGAGGACTATGCCATTTGTCACAAATTTAACCTAAGAGCTCTTACAGGGAGAATGAACAAGCTGATTCTGGAAGGCATGCTGCCTACCTCTTTTGAGGAGGCCTTATCTGGAGTTTCTCCTACAAAATCAAAGATGTCACAGTCTCCCTCTCTAGGTCCTTCCTTTTCCTCCTCCTTTTTTGAAGGCTTCAGAGCATTCTAGGAAGAGGCCAATATCTGATCAATCAGAACATATGTGACAGAAGTTAAAAGTTTTGGGTCAGACTTCCTTATCGGACCCAAAGCATAAAGAAAAATCTTCCTCGGATCCGACCTCAGCATTGGAACCAAACCATAAGAAAATTGAATAATCGGAGCCGACCACATCGGATCCTACAGAAAGTTCCACGTTGACACATTTACCATGAACCAGATATTTCCCTCTGTGTGGACCCTGTGCCTTTGAGTGTTGCATAACCATTCCTAGAATGACCAAAGTCCTCCATCTGTCCTATCCACTTACTCTTCCAAAAGCTTCACAGAAGAAGATGTGGAGACACTGGTGAGAGATTTTGTTGGAGCAGAGCCAGTCAGGTGTCTCCTTGGCTCCTACTACTTTAGGTGATGAGATCCGTTCTACAACTACACCACCTTTACCAGTTCCTCCTCTGACTTTGTACAGGACCTCAGAGCCCTTGAATCTGAGTTGCTCTGCATCGTTTAGCTCTGAACTGAGGATTGTCTTATCCTTAGATCCAAAGCTGGCTTTGAGAACTTCAATCCGGTTAGATCTGGAGACCTGTTGGAGTCAGGACTACCCTGTCAAAGTTGAGGTGTTAGAGTTGACTCTGAAGCTTTTAGAGCCATCTCTGCATGTTGGGGACCCGGCATGGATTAGTTTGGCCGTGACCTGTGCCTCGGGAGGGCTGTCTTTGGAGCAGGGTGGGACCAGTGTCCAGAAACTTGCTTTTTCAGATCCAGGGTCCTGTTCTTTTCTGGAACAAATCTGCTTTTGAGGTTATGGAGAAGGCTTTGTTTACATTGCTGACACAGACATTTCCTCCCCTCTTGGATTCTCAACCAGATGTTCTTCGTCTTTCACTGTTGCAGTCATCACATTTGGGTTACCTGCCTACAGGTAGCCCTCAGCCGGCCTGAGTACCAGAGTCTTCGGATTTCTGCGTCTAATGCTGTCGCTTCTTCCTTGTCGTCATGGGTATAAAACATGCAGCCGATGCCATTACATCAATCTTTCTTGCCGTGCGGTGCCCGAAGCAGAAGCAGTTCACAAGTGCCGGTTGGCCGACTCATGAAATTTTTGTTTTCGAGTTTCAGACCCGAAGTCTTCAAAAAAGCTAAGTACCCCATTGGGGATCCTTTTTCTTGCTCTAACCGAGGTCTGTAAACGTTAACAATTGTCTTACCTGTGGAAAGCAAATGCCTCATAGAGATTTTCATTCTTACTGCATCCCCCTGCTTAGGCCCAGACCACGATGTCCCTCGTTGTCGGTTTTGTGCCTTATTCAACGCCCGGACTATTCGTCGCCGGGCTATTTTTGCAGCTAACTCCTGATTATGCCTCATTTGGAAACATCCTAGAAATCCTAAAACAGAGCGGTGGCTGGAAGTCAAACAATACTTAATCTGAAGAATCTGTACTCCTGGAGGCATTTCGTACTGGCCAGTCTACCTCCTGGGTGACTCCGCCCACTGAAGAGCTCATTGACTTGATCTCTCGGTGGCCATGGAAGGATCCGAACACCATTGACCCAGTTCTTTTGAAACCCAACAAATTTTATGACAGCACTGGAGTGCTAGCAGTTTTGGGCTAAAGGGGATTCCTATTGATGCCATGGTCATGGTGGCCACTAAGAAGGAACTAGCTTAGGAATGTCCTGCTGTCTATCCACCCAAGAAGGAGGCTTGGAAAATAGATAGGTTTGGGAAACATGTCTGCACTTCAGTGACTTTTTCCTTAAAGTCAGTGAACTATTTGGCCCATTTCACCAGGTTACAGAGGGATCTGATTAAGGAACTTTCAGACACTCTCTCAGGATCTGTTTTTGAAGAAGCACAAGCTTCTCCCACTACTCAATTGGCTACCCTACAGTTGATATCCAGTTCTTCCATGAGGCTTATTTCTCATGTGGCAGAATGAACCTCAAGGGCGCCGGGTTCAGGCCTTTTCATAAGGAGACATGCCTGGATGTGCTTATGTGATTTTGTGGTGCCCTAAGTCTTTTTCAATGTTCCCTTTGATGGCACTTCTTTGTTTGGCCCCAATGTAAAAGAAATTTTATCCAGGTGTGAGAAGGATGGAAAGACTCTGCCTCTGCCGTAGGTGTACGTTTTTCTGCCCCTCTGAGATCCTTTTTGAGGTATCACTGAGGTGGAGGAAAGATATGATTCAAAAAGTCCCAAGGGCCTTTCCAGGACACACGTGGAGGAGGTTTCCCCAGGGGCAGAGGGGGGAATTCCATTTGTAGACACCACCCACATGGCAGAGATGGACTTCAAAACCAAGGGTCCAGAGATTTTCTTTGACAGACCATTCCAGTGCTCCTGAATGGAGGCCCAGTATTCCCCCTCTGAAGGCAATAGGGTCATTTTTCCCCTGCACCAGAGAGCCTGGCTAGAGATAACAGATACTTGAGTGCAGAGGATCTTTTCCAGAAGTTATATTATACCCTTTTCCCTTCCTCTTCTCCATTCAAGGAAAATCCCCGATGTTCCACCCAGTCAGAGGGAACAAGGAGCAATTCAAGTACAAAAGCTGCTAGAGTCATCCAAGAGGTTCCCCCAGACCAAATAGAATCCGGAATTCACTCAAGATTCTTTTTAGTGACAAAGATAACGGGACTGGAGGCCAGTTTTGGATCTCTGCAACTTAAACAAGTCAGTTCAAAAAGCCAAATTTTGGACGGTCACGATTCAGTCCATTCTTCCATTTTTGGAAAAGGAGGACTGGATGTGCTCGATAGACCTTTAGGATGCTTACTATCACATAAAAATGAACATGCATTCCAGAAGGTTCTTATGCTTTCGGCTGGGAGCCAGCCATTATCAGTTTCAGAGTTCTGCCTTTTGATCTTGCCACAGCCCCCGGGGTTTTCACCAAGTGTATGGTAGTAGTAGTAGCAGCTCACTTGAAACTGCAAAGATTCTGGGTGTTTCCATATCTAGATGACTGGCTCATTTCTGCCCCAACCAGGCATCAGCTCTTAATGGCAAGAGAAGAAAAGGTGTTTCAGACAAGTGCTGTTCTGGTTATAACCATAAACTACGAAAAATCTCATTTAGAACCAACTCAAACATAGAGTTTATAGGAGCACTTCTCAATACAAAATTGACCATAGCCTCACTTCCCTTACCAAGAGTTCAGACAATAAGATTACAAGTAAACAAGATAGTCCGCAGTACCAATACTGCAGCCTGCTTGGTTTCTTCAGCCTCTGGGATCAGTGGCTGCAGTGATGACACTGATACCATTGACCAGATTGTATATGAGAATTCTTCAACGGATGTTTGCCCCACAATGGTCACTACTTCATTCCATGCTCACTCTGAATCACCAACATATTCAAGGGAGATCTCAACTGCTTGATACAATCAGACCATGTTTTACAAGACTGTTTGTTCGTTCCCCCTTGGCCCAAGGCCATAGTGATGATGGACAATTCTCAGCTGGGGAGTGCGGGGGAATTACCTGGAGAAGACAGTTCAAGGCACATGGTCACAAGAAGAGACCAGTTTGCATATAAGTGATCTAGAGATGAGAGTGGTGCTTCTAGTGTCTTCCAAGTTGCTCGCCCTTTGGGTATAATTGCAGTACAAACAGACAATATGTCAGTAGTTTGGTACATCAATAAATAAGGAGGGACCAAATCCTGCCCCTTGTGTCAAGAAGCTCTGAGTGTAGAAATGGGTGATCTCATCCAACCACTTTCTCATAATGCATATTCCAGGGAAGTCCAGTGTGATAGCAGACATCAGCAGGTACATTCTTTTAGCCTACAAATGGTCCCTCAACAAGAACTTGACAGATATGATTTTCCGTCAGTGGGATCAGCTTGCTGCAATCATTTTGCCTCTGCCCTAAAAAGTGCAGCAGCTACTTTGCCCTAATCCCCCCCCAAGGGGGAATCAGAGGGATGCTGTACTTCACAGTTGCCCCCCCAGTCTACTTTATGCCTTCCCACCTATCCGTTTGATTCCCAAATTCCTACAGAAAGCTGCTATTTTGAAGAGCAAAGTCATCCACATTGCACCTTACTAGCCTTGACAAATTTGGTTCCCCTTCCTTTAGCCTCACTTACTTCACCAATCTTGCTTTCTGGATCTGACTCTAGACCTCCTGTCTCATCTGACAGACATGATCCATCCAGATATAACAAATCTCGAGTTAACAAATTGGCTTCTATAATTCTGTTAATAGCCAGACAACCTATGCTCTCTTCTCCTGTCCGAAACATATTGATGTTATGTGATCCTATCTCGCCTACATTCTGACTGATGGGTTCGGAGCCGATCCCTCGGCTCCGACTCGGCACGCTTATGCCAAAGAGCGAAGTCTCTTATTGGCTGAGCTTACTATATCCCAGGATGCACCACTACCAGTCCCCCAGATCTCGTTTGCCGCTAACCTGCGAAGACGTGGTCTCGAGCTGGCTGAGCTGAGTAGTTATTTTAACTAACTTTTTCTGTCAGTTTTTTGCTGTTTTCTCTCAAAAAAGCTGTTTTAACAGCTATTCTTCTCATTGTTGTGTGATTGGTTGGATTTGTTGAAGACTTTTGTTGTGTGATTGGGTTGAGTTTGGCAGGCCCCCTTCATCTAGGGCCTTCCCGTCAATCAACCCTCCTATCTTACATATAGAGAAAAGGCTTTAAATTTTTGTAGCTCTGTTTGTTCTTACAGGGTTTTCAAAGTCCCCTGTCATTTTGGTTTGACGATAACTGTAAGCCTATACTTCAGGGGTGTCACTAGTAATTGTATTGTTCCAGTCAGATTACTGAAATTCTCCCATAATGTCTCAGAATCCTAGGCCTTCGGCTTTAAAAATGTACAAAATGTAGTTTCAAAATGTCCATCACGACGATCACTCTCTGTGTGTATTGCTTAGGTGCAAAACATTACAGGAATCATGTAGTATGTCACGCTTTTTCCTCAAGGGTCCTCCAGGAGAGGAAAAATAAATTAATTCTTAAGTTAATTAAACCTTCTTTTGAAGAAGCCTTGGCATCCTCTCCTTCTCCGCCAAAAGAAAAGGCGCCTGTTCCGACCAGTCGGTCGGAGCCGACCGCTAAGAGAGATAGGCAGGCCTCCTTCAGCTCCAAGGACTTGGAGCCGAGGTCGAACTGGCCTGCCTCGATGCCACCAGTATCGACTCCTCTGGCTTCGGAGCCAATGGCTGGGGCATCGAGGCGGGTCACCTTCGGCCCCACTGGTCTCGAGCCGACAAGGTCGCCTCGCCAGACACTTCCTCGGCGCAGTCCACCTCGGCACCGATGGAATCTGGTGTGTATTCCCCGGCGCCGATACTCATCGAGTCACCGGAGCCGGTCCCTAGCCCTTTGGGGCCGTTGGAGAGGCCGCCTCGAACCCTGCTCTGTTTCCTCTCGGTCTCGAGAATGTCTGATTCTGATATAGACAGGGTGCTCCAAAGACTGTTCCAGTCCCCAGTCTTCCAAAATTTGTTTCGGTTCCGACCCAGTTGGCTTCGGAGCCGATGACCTTGGCTCACCCCATTGCCATTCCTCCTCCGACTGCTTCGCCCGCCGGAGCAGGTGCTGTTGGAGCCGGTGGAGATCTCAGGGTCAGCTCCGACCCTTACTCCAACCCGGCCTTCGGGTCCGAGTTTGGCACGCTGGACTTCTTCAGCTGGACCCGGGGTGATGTTTGGGACCTATGCTTTCGGTTCCGAGCCTCCCTCGGTGCTTCACAAGGGACTTCCGTCGGCTATCACGGCCTGGGACCGGACACTCCCAGGATTCTGGGGTCCGCTTTCAGAGCCATGAGGAGTGCCTTGGCCAAGTCCTCTGGGCCATCTCCGCTTTACCGGCACCTTCCTGGGCGTGGAGACTGGGTCTTTGGCAGTTCCCTGTCCGTAGTCAGTGGAGCCCTGGGCCTGAGGTTACCCCAGTGGGGTTCCCTCCTCCTGAGGGTTCTTCGGAGTTGTCTTCGGAGGAACCCCAAGGAAGAGATGGTGCAAGAGGAAGCACGTGGACTCCCCGAGTCTATTACATCAGACACTGATCTTGATGATGCAGAGGGGTCCCAAGTCGCCCTCGGATGATGTCTCATTTGCAGACATCTTAGAGATCCTTAAACAACGAGGTGGCTGGATATCCAAACCCCCTCTGCTGATGAGTCAGTGCTCCTCAAGGCCTTTGGGGCTCTGCCCTCCGCCTCCTGGGTGTCTCCGCCGACGAGCTTCTGGATTTAGTTTGTCGGGCGGGAACATCCAGATACCGTGGAACCAGTCCCTTCTCGTCCAAATAAATTTTGTCTGCCCCCGAGAAGGAGTTCCTCACTAAAGGCGTGGCTGTAGATGCCATGGTGGTGGCATCTGCTACACAACAGGACGTGGCAGAGGCTTCAACGTCCATCCATCCTCCTAATAAGGAGTCTAGGAGTATGGACAGGCACGGAAGCGCACCCTGACTTCAGCGGCCTTTACTTTAAGGTCTCTGAATTATTTGGCACATTTTACCAGGCTTCAGAGGGATCTGGTCAAGGAGTTGTCAGATTCCCTCTCGGTAACCTACCTGAGCAGCTAGCCCAGTCAGTTTAGCTCTCAGTTGGCTATCCTTATGTCAATTTCTAACTTCGTCCATGAGGCTCATTTCCTATGCGGCCGAAGGGTAGAGCGGCAGGCACAGGCGTGGCTCACGGAGACAAGCCTGGCTCCGCTTGTGTCAGTTTGGAGGCCTTCAAGTCTTCCTTCGACGCCCTTTGATGGGTCCTCCTTGTTTGGACCCAAGGTTAAAGACACCCTTACCCGCTGTGAGCAAGAGGGAAAAACTTTATCTGCCTAGGAGCTCATATTCCACCCCTTCGGCCTTACCCAAGGCTAAAGGAGGGGAAAATGTGGTTCCAAAAATCTGTAAGTTTTTCTCCCAACAGCAGGAAGATTCCCCTTCCAGAGGCAGAGGACGGGAAATTTTTCAGGGAGACGCCGTCCCAGAGGCGTGCAGAGGGCCCCAATTCTGGAGACCGCGAGTCCTTTCGTGGCTCTTCAGCCTCCCACATGTCATGAGGGATTGCCCGGCTGTGCTGCTCGAGCCAGTCGGGTGTCGCTTTGCCAAGCACCTAAAAGCCTGGGAGTCAATCACTCAGGACAGATGGGTGCTTCGGATCATTGCCGGAGGTTACACCATCCCATTCACATACCGCCCCCACCGTCCAAATGAATCCCGGACCCACCACCCAGTCATAGGGAAATGGCAGCCGCTGAAGCTTTATAGCTGCTACAAAAAGCAGTCTTCCTACCGTCCCCACAGACCAGATCGGATCAGGAAATTACCCAGGTTCTTTTAGTGCCAAAAGACAGGGGACCTGAGACCAATATTGGATCTCAGCAGACTGAACCAATCCCACGAAATCCAAATTCCGAATGGTCACTTTACAATCCATTCTCCCATTGTTGGAGAAGGATGTTTGGATGTGCTCCATAGACCTCAAGGACGCCTATTATCACATACCGATACATCAGGCGTCCAGGAGGTATCTGCACTTCAGCCTGGGAGTCAGTCATTACCAATTTTGCGCTCTGCCCTTTGGTCTCACCACAGCCCCCAGGGTGTTCACCAAGTGTTTGGCAGTAGTGACGCTCACCTGAGAAGTCTTGGATTCCAAGTGTTTCCCTATCTGGACGACTGGCTCCTGACTGCCACCACCAGGCATCTACTAATGGACAACCTCAAAGCCACCATCTCCTGGGTATTACCCTGGGGATTACATTCAATTGGTCAAAGTCTGTCTTGCTGCCCTCTCAACGCATAAAGTTCATAGGAGCAGAGATAGACTCAAGATTGATGCTCGTCTTTCTTCCTGCCGAAAGGATCCAAACTTTACAGGGCCAAGTTCAAGCTCTGATCTCGAGATCCAAAGCCCCAGCCAGGATGGTTCTACAAGTTTTAGGCTCAATGTCTGCCACGGTTCTTTTAGTTCCTCTGGCGAGATTGCACATGAGGATTCTTCAGTGGCTATTGTCAACTCAATGGTCCTTTCAGGATCTTCCTCTCAATCATCACATCATGATTACGGAAATATGCAAAAGGGACCTTCACTGGTGGCTTCAGACATCCAATTTGGATCAAGGAAAACCCTTTGTTCTTCCCTCCAGTGGTTACCCTGACGACAGATGCCTCCCAGACAGGGTGGGGGGGGCATTGTCTGGGCAGGCTAGTTCAGGGCTCCTGGCTTCCAGACGAAGCTCTCCTCCACATCAACGTGTTGGAGATGAGGGCTGTACTTCTATCCCTACAGGCCTTACACAAGTTTCTTCCTCAGGGCATCATCGCCATCCACACAGACAACATGTCGGTGGTCTGGTATCTGAACAAACAAGGAGGGACCAGATCGCATTCCCTTTGCAGAGAGGCCATGAGAGTGTGGGAATGGGCTGTAGCTACCAACCGCTTCTTGGTAGCGACCCACATCCCGGAAGGTCAAATATATTGGCAGACAAATTGAGCAGGACAATTCTCTCTCCTCACGAATGGTCTCTAAACCACACAGTAGCAGCTCAGGTTTTCAGGAGATGGGGACGCCGTTGCGACCTATTTGCAACTCCACTAAACACCAAGTGCCAAAGGTTCTTCTCCTTGATCCCACATCAGGAGTACCAGCTATGGATGCTCTAGCACAACCTTGGCCAACAGGGCTACTTTATGCCTTTCCTCCAATTCCACTTCTCCCAAAGTTATTCAAAAGCTTCTCAATTGGGGTCCTCAATGATACTGATTGCCCCATTCTGGCCTCGCCAGGTATGGTTTCCTTACCTGAAGAAGCATGGTGGACGATCCGTGGACTTTAGACCTAATTCGACTTGCTAATCCATCAGTCGGGACATCGGCATCAGTCCCTTCAATCTTTGAAATTGACAGCTTGGCTCCTCCACTTCCGACTTTAGTTAGAAGGCACACACTAGACCCGAAGTTGTTCACATTTTATCTTCGCCCACAAACCCACCACTAACAAATTGTACCTCAGTAAGTGGAAGAGGTTTGCTATCTGGGCTCAACTCAAGGGCTTAGACCCTATCTCTGCTCCTGTCCCAGAGGTTTTGAAATTCTTAACATCCCTGTTTAATCAAGGATCTTCTGTCTCAACTATTAAAGTCCAACTAGCGGCTATCTCTAAATTCCACGAATCCATGGATCCTCCTTTGATGAGCAGCAGACTATGCAAAACTTTCATTAAAGGTGCGAGCCTATTAAGACCCCAATTTTTCATCCTGCACCTCCGTGGGATCTTGATTTGGTGCTTCGCATTAACATCTTCCCCTTCGAACCGGCTGCTACATGTGAGTTAAAATATCTGTCTTGGAAAACTGCCTTCTTAGTTGCAATTACTTCTGCAAGAAGAGTTTCAGAGCTTCAAGCCCTGTCTATTAAGCCACCGTACTTGATTTTCCACAAGGATAGAGTATCACTTAGGCCTAATCCATCCTTTGTCCCAAAGGTCTGTTCTAGTTTCTGTCTCCAACAATCTCTAGAGCTACCAGTTTTTTTCCCAAAATTCTCCAATGAAGCAGAATACACTCTCCATAAATTGGATGTTCACAGGCAATTACGCTTCTATTTAGACAGGACTCGGCAACTTCGTAAGTCAGACCAGTTGTTTGTGTCCTTCTCAGATAAGAAATTGGGCCAAACCATCACAAAAGCTACTATCTCCAAATGGATCAGAGATTGCATAACTCAGGCTTATTCTTCTTCGAATAAGCAACTTACAACATCCATCAAAGCTCATTCTACCAGGGCTATGGCTACTTCTATAGCTTTTCATTCCAAGCTCGCTATATCGGAAATTTGTGCTGCGGCTACTTGGTCCAATCCGCACACTTTCATTTCCCACTACAAATTGGATGTGGCATCTAGAGGACGAGCTTCATTTGGTTCCACGGTACTTAGGAGTGTTTTCCAGTGAGCCACCCAGGATTCAGGTGCTAGGACGCTGTCCCATCAGTCAGAATGTAGGCGAGATAGGATCACATAACATCTTTTAGTTATGTACTCACCATAACTTCAGATGTTTGGGATCCATCTCGCCATTCCTAATACCCACCCTCCTTCCCCTGCCTTGGAGATCAGAAGAGATTGAACGGTTTTGAGTTCTACTGTTTTATCTTGTTTCATCTGACGATGTTATATAAGCAGGGTGTGCATGTGTGCATGTATGCGGACAAACTAGATCTGGGGACTGGTAGTGGTGCATCCTGTGATATAGTAAGCTCAGCCAATAAGAGACTTCGCTCTTTGGCATAAGCGTGAGTGGAGCCGAGGGATCGGCTCCGAACCCATCAGTCAGAATGTAGGCGAGATGGATCCCAAACATCTGAAGTTATGGTGAGTACATAACTAAAAGTTATCCTCCCTTAAGCCATCTATGAGAAAAGTATATGCTAGCAAGTGAAAAAGCTTTGTCTACTGGGCTATTCAGAATCATATTGACCCTTTTTCTGCCCATAAGCATAGAATTTTGGTATTATTAACCTTTATTTTTAATAAAGGAGCTAATTAATCTACACTTTTGGAGCTTTTTTCCCCGGGCCTCTGCTGTAAATGGACCTTGTCCAGTCGGACCATCCCGGTTAACAAAAGAAAAATAAATAAATAATAAAAAAAAAGGTTCAGCTAGCAGCAATTTCTAATTTTCATATCAGATTTGATGGTTCTTCACTTGCTTCTCATAATCTTTGCAAGGCCTTTTTAACAGGCACACTGTTATTGAGACCTCCTTTTAAAGATCCTACCCCTCCATGGGATCAGAATCTAATACTACAAGCGATAATACATACGCATTTTTCGTGTGTAGAGAAGTGTGATTTTTAAGTATCTTTCTTGGAAAACTTTTTATTTTTAGTGGCCGTTACTGCAGCCTGGTGAATTTCAGGAATTCAGTTCTTCTCTTCAAAACTGCCATACCTAATCTTTCATAAGGATAGAGTAACACTAGGAACCAATCCGTCTTTCCTTCGCCTGGATCTCACCTCAACCAGTCTATTAATTTACCAGTGTTTATCCCTAAATATACAAAGCAGAATACTTGCTTCATTTGCTACATGCTCACAGGCAGTTATTTTTGCATAGAACAAAAGAAATCCGAACTACTGATTTGTTTCTTATGCAGATATAAAGTTGGGTAATCCAGTAACCAAAGTAACTTTAGCCAGGTGGCTTGCTGACTACATTTCATTTGTTTATAACAAATTGGGTATCATCTTACCAAGATGATTACGAGCTCATTCAACCAGGGCCATGGCAACTTCCTTACTTTTTCAAGCAGAAGTGTCCATGGATGACATATGTGCACTAGCGGCTTGGGCTTCTCCCCATGTCTTCAGTACTTATTACAGATTAGATTTGGTCTCCAGAGAAGAGAGCATCATTTGGCTCAGTGGTGCTCAAAAATATTCTTCCTTGAGTCCACCCTGGAGCTAAGGCAGCTGGGGGACTCTGTTCTGTTAGTTGAGGATTGAATGAAAAGTGACAAAATCAGATAAAGACGTTACTGCATATCTAACACTAGAGGAGTGGTTTCTAGTTCTGAAATTGTAATTTTATTAGCCATTTTGGGCTGATTTCTATTCCTTTCAACTTTCTGGCTTATAAACACGTGTGTTTGCACATTTTTTGCATCGTGTAGCACTGCAAGGCTACAGTTAAACTATTCCAGGTGCTAGAAAGTCTGCTTTTCAAATTTTCCCTTAGAACTAGCTGGTTTCTCAGTAGTACCACTAAAATCTGAACCCCTGTGACTAGCACTTGCTCTAGAACCTGCTGGAAAGCACTAGGAAGCTTGAAACTCATACAAGCACTCAACTCTCCTTGTCAATAAGGAGAAATTAATCATAGGCACTAAACAGCATATAATTGCAAAGTACCTTGCAAAGGTAAGGGAAAACAGCTCTTAAACTTTACAAAAAAAGCACATAAACAGGCATGACCAAGGGTCAGCTTCCGGTGATTTCTCCTGTCCACCTGGTGAATCTGGGCATACTGGGGCAATGCGGCAACTGCCACATGTACACAGACAATCCTCTCCTCCTACCACCAACACTACAACCTGCAAGAGATGCACTTACATAGCCAAACTGGAAGCAAAGCTCTCTCCGGCCAAGATTGTGTTAGACAGCCAAGAGGAGAAGGTTAGCACCTGCAATACTGCAATACACCTCTAGCAACTCATAGCCTTTCAAAACCCACACCATCAATACCCACATGTAGCAACACTAAACCCACATATGCGTAGGCCCTTAACATTAACCTGCCCAAGCAACAAGGACCTCCGAAGCTGAAATGCAAACGAACACCAGTCACAACCAAAGTGACACATAGCTCACAACACCAGTGTGCCACCCAACAGCAGCCCCTAAGGCAAGACAATGTACCCAACACTTTAGTCATAGGTGACTCTATAGTCAGGCACACTGATGTCCCACTCACCCGGCTGAACAAGGAGAAAGTTACAGTCAGCTGCCTGTCAGGTGGCAGGATCCACTACATAACGCATGCACTCAAGTCACTCCACAACAAGTACAAATACGACTCTGTTATTGTCCATGCTGGAGTGAATGACTTGAGACGTACCTATCTGGACTACATGAAAAGAGACATGGAAGAGCTCTTGGATCATGTGGCCCAGGCAGGTGTGACCCTAGCCCTGAGTAGCATCCTGTCTTCGCCCAGAATTATACCACAGTATAAGAACAAAATGATTGACTTCAACAATTGGCTAAGCTTCTGGTGTCATTCAAAGAGGATCCAGTATTTGTCTGCCTGGGAAGACATGATTGACAAACCACGATGCTTTGCAAGAGATGGTCTGCACCTGTCACCCCTGGGATTCAGGTTACTGGCTAAAGCTCTTGCCACACCCCTATAGTGCCTTTTTTAGGCAAGGTTCAAAGGATAAAACCACCACCGTGTTTGCTGCATTATTTTAAAATCTGCACTTAAAGTTACCTTTTCTAGTATTGACGCCTACCTTGACAAACTGAGGGCTAACAAAGTCAAGAAACTCGACAGGGATATGAAAGCTTACAATGAAGGGTCAGCATACCCTCAACCCCCTACGTTCCAATCTTGGAATAATGGGAAACATTTAGTTTCCACTAGTTACAACAAAGGTAAAAATCCTGGTTCTGATATACCTCAACAGGAAGCGGAGTATCCCTCTTCCAACATGTCACCACATGAGTCTGCACTTCAACTTCCACCTAACAATAATGAACCAGTGCAACAAGACCAACATTTTGGTCACTATAATTTAAGATCTAACAACCCCAATTTTTTAGGGGCAAGACCGAAACAACAGATGGGGTATGTGAACCAGAAGAAAAAACTGAGGAACAATTAGTTGGCTATGTGGCCAGTTCATCTGTTTGTTTGAATAATGTTACAATTGATGGTTTAAGTTCTGACTTTGTTGACCCGTGCAATATGTTAAACAGCCAAGATTGTAACACTAGTTCTGTGGTCTGTGTAGATGTACCTGATGATATTGTTATTGCTGAACATGTAACGCTTCCTAACCTTAGTAAACCTTTAGTCTTACACAATACTAGTGGGGACTTTACAGTCTACAACTTTTCACAAGTGGAGGTATCACCTGACTTAACTTTGCTGTCTAAAGGGCAAACTTATGTACCACCTCGCAGGTTGAGTCTAGTTAAAACTATTATAGATTTAAAATTGTATACTAGGAAACTCAACTTGAATATGTTGTTAGGTGAATCCCTTGTAAATGTCCCTAGCGAATTTAGAATTCCTAGTACGTTTAATCCACCTTTGAACCCCATTATCAAAACATTTGAACAGTTTTGTGAATTAGACATTCGTAATTTAGCATCTAATAAACAAGCTGGACATTACAACATCAATAAGGACTTTCACGTTGAAAGGGACTGTCTTGACTTTATAAAAACAAATGACATTAGAATTTGTAAACCCGACAAAGGTGGTGGTGTTGTCATTTTTGACAACGTAGACTACTCTGCTAGAATGTCTAACTTGCTAAATTCTCCTTCTTATGCCACAAGTTCTACTTCAGAATTGAATAAAGCTTATAGTTTAATAAAGAATGTCATTGAAGATCTATATTTAGAAGGTAGAATTACTCAAGATATGTACAACTTTATGTCTATTTCCTTTCCCAGACGCCCATGTTTATTTGGTATTCCCAAAATACATAAAAACGTTACGAACCCTCCTATGCGTCCTTTGGTTGACAGCAGAGGTTCTCTCACGTACGCATGTGCGAAGGTTGTTGATTCCATTCTACAAAAATATTTGTCTAACATCAAACAAATATGTAAAGATTCTTGGACATTTTTGAGGAATATGAATGAGGTAGAGTTCAAGATTTGTTACAATTTCCTGACTATAGATGTCAAGGACCTATACACTTGTATTCCCCACATGGAAGCTGTGGAATGGACTACTGAGTTACTTAAACTTCATGGGTGTCCCATGGATGAATGTTTGTTGGTGGAGGAACTTTTAAACACCATCCTTGCCAACAATTTTTTCATGTTTGAAGGGTCACTTTTCCTGCAAAAAATAGGTGTAGCCATGGGGTCACCCTGCGGTGCCAGTGTGGCCAACATGGTTATGGCCTACTGGGAACATCTATATGTTTTGAATAACTGTACCTTTAAAGACAACATTGTGTTCTATACCCGTTTTCTTGATGACATATTTATTTTGCTTGATGGAGACGTTGACCTTGGGGACAAGTTGGTTGACTATTTTAACACAACCACTACCTTTTTAAGGTTCACACACACTTTTGATTCTACTTCAACAGCGTATCTTGATATTTCACTCTCTAAGGACTGTATTTTGGATAGGTATACAGCTTCTATTCATAGGAAGAATACTTACTGTAATTCAATGCTTCATTATTCTAGTTGTCACCCACAACACCAAAAACGGGCTATTGTTAAAGGACAACTGGTTCGTGCAGCCCAGATTATAACAGTGGATGTTGACTTTAGTGATGAATGTGTATTTATGAAGAACATGTTTGTAGCTCGAGGTTACCCTGAAACGTTGATTAATGAAATCATTGACGAAGTCTCCTTTAAGCGTCAGTCTCATATTTACACACCACTTTTGAACAGGGTGGGTCACATTCCAGTATGTGATATTGGTGACACACCTACAGTACTGGATGTGACTTTAACCGACCAAGAGGTGAACACTACACCTCCTTCTTTCATAACTACATTTAACATGGACAGTTTTAGGTGTTTTGGGATTTTGAAGAAAAATTGGGAACTAAGAGTGACATCAGTGTCTTTAACAGTGTAGGCAAATACCCCTTAGTTATTTACAGGAGGGGTATGAATCTTAAAGATTACTGTGAACTTAAAAATAACACAGTTAGGACCCCAGGCATGTATAAATGCCAATCTTGTAACTATTGCTCGTACATACTGGAATCTAACAGATTTAGTGTCAATGATTTACAGTTTAAGTTGAGATGGAGGAATAACTGTAACTCTAAGTTAGTTGTTTACCTTGCGAAATGTCAGTTTTGTCCTGCATTTTATGTAGGCAAAACTGAAAGGAAACTCCGTAACCGTATGTACGAGCACTTATATGCTATAAGGAAAAACAAACTAGAAAATGCTTTGGCTAAGCATGTTGCCCAATTTCCTAACCACAGTTTTAAATTTATTGTTATTGATCAAGTTCACAAAGATGTTAGAGGTGGACCTGATGTTCTAAAACTTGATGAATTAGAATTATCCTGGCAAATTATGCTGAATGCTTATAGTTTACCAGGTCTAAATGAAGGATGTATTATTAACAGTATTTTAAAACTAAAAAGTTTAAAACGTTGATATTATACAAATATATAATATTTTAGTATAGTAAATGTTTCAGTACTATATTACATTAAAAGTTTTTAAAGAGTTCTTAAATAGTTTTGCATTTTGAATTTTGTCAAGAGGGTGGTGACGTTTTTAATGAGTAGTTTTATCTAATACTTGATTGGTTACCTCAATCTATTTAAATGTACCTGTGTGCTTTTTACTTTGTCTGATGAAGTTTGTGTTGTACCATAAACGAAAAGCGCTTCACATTATCCACGTTTGTGCCTCTTTATTTCTGCCCAGTTGGATTACACAGTTTGTTGTTTGGGTGTTTTAAAAGTTACATTTTAGTCGAATTTGATCGAAAGTTTGTTTGTTTGTTTAATTTAACTGTGGAGGCTGCCCACTAAAGTGTGCTAGCCGGTGTAACTAATTTATCACTATTTCTGCATTTTCTGTGTGTTTCTAACAAAAAAACAAAAAAAATAATCCTTGTTTTCCCGCCTCTCCTCGACTAGTTTAGACCAGTTTACAGGCATTGCTGTATTCTGGGCTGTGGTGTAGTTCCTGTGTTGTCCATTACCTTACTTGGATAGAAGGAAGTTTCTTTGCTCACCAGTGGGAGTGGGGAGCCTTGAGCAGCCTACCTGTCCCTGTAGGAAGTGACCTCAGCACAAGAAGCTGTAGTAATTGGTTGTTTTGGACCATTTCTAGCTCTTTTGTAGTTCACTGTTTAAAATCTGCTTTGCGGCTTTGCTGGTTGTGCACATAGTGCAGCCGTTAAACTTTTCTGGCTCCGCCAAGTCTGCTCTTCAAATTTTCCCTTAAGGAAGCTCTACTCTTAGTATAACCAGACTACTCACTATATTATAAGCCTAGCACTTGTTCTCAATACTTCTCTACTAAGTAAGCACTCTCATACTAAGTAAAGCACTACATCTACTTACCACCCCTGTGAATATCCATGTCCCTTGAAGGTACAGCACTCCCTTATACTGTTCTAGCATGTCGAGTGGTGGATTACTGGCGTCGTCTCCAATTCAGCTAGTCAATCTGGGTATCTTGAGACAATGCTACAATTGTCTCATGTACACAGACAATTCTCTCCTCCTCCCAACAAACACAAATACATGTGAGAGATGCAACTATATAGCCAAACTGGAGGCTGAACTCTCTCAACTCAGGGCTGGCATGACCAGACAGGAGGAGATGACAACCACGCACACAACAATCCCAGTCCCACATAGACCTACTACAACTGCAAACCAAACACATAAAAACACAAAGACATACTCTGAGGCTCTAATAAAAAACTTACCAAAACAACAGAGGCTCCCAAAGCAGACATCCAAAAATCCACCACCTCAAAACAAAACACATGCAACACATACTTCAATAAATCAGTGTGTCAACCAATCACAGCCCTTAAGGCCAAAGACCTTGCCTGATACACTAGTAATAGGTGACTCTATAGTCAGACACACTGATGTCCCGCTGACCAGGCTGAACAAGGAGAAGGTGACTGTGAGCTGTCTATCGGGAGCTAGGATCCGCCACATAACACACGCACTCAAGTCACTCCAAACCAAGTACAAATATGACTCCGTCATTGTCCATGCTGGTGCGAATGACCTGAGACGTACCTCCCTGGGCTACATGAAAAGAGACATAGAGGAGCTCTCCGATTATGTAGCCCAGGCTGGTATGACCCTGACCCTGAGCAGCATCTTGCCCTCACCAAGAATGATACCACAATACAAAGACAAGATGATCAGCTTTAACAATTGGCTCAAGTACTGGTGTCATTCTAAGGGGATCCAATGTCTGTCTGCCTGGGATGACATGTTGGACAAGCCACGCTGCTTCACAAGGGATGGCTTACACCTGTCACCACTGGGCTTCCGGATATTGGCTAAGGCTCTTGCCACCCCATAGTGCCTTTTTTAGGCAAGGCTCAAAAGACAAACCCACCTCCTTAGAAAACAAAAATGGAAAAAAAACTAAGGGTAATGCTGCTCAACGCCAGAAGTCTAAATCTCAAGATGCAGGCACTTGATGCACTCCTCAGCATGGAGAACATCGACGTCTGTGCAGTAACTGAAACCTGGTTCAAGGCTCCTGAGAGCACCCCAGTGCTACCAGGCTATACCTCGTATCATGCTTTTCGGCCCCAAAACCCAGGTCGAACCACAAAGGAGGGGAGTGTCCATATTCATCAAGGACACCCACACCTCCAGGTTAGTAGCAACACATGAAGCATCAGAGACCATACAGGTGCAACTAACCATAGGCAAAACTGCTATACAACTGGTAGCATGTTACAGACCACCCTCCCAATCTCAAGAATCCCACTCAGCCTTCCTGAAGACATTGGAGGATATGAATGTATCACAAAATACCATCATACCGGGAGACTTCAACTACCCAAACATAGATTGGGTACATTATTCTAGCCCTAATACCCTAGCCCAAAGGTTCCGGGAATTCATAAATTCAAATGCACTGGAACAACTAGTCACCTCTCCCACTAGGGGAGATAATATACTAGACCTGATCATCAGAAACATGGGGACAAAATGCTCCACACCGGAAGTATACCCCTCACTGGTGAGATCTGACCACAAACTAATCACCCTGGATATACATATCCCACCTCCACCCCCAGCACAAAAGACCACAGTGAAAAACTTCTCAAAAGCAGACTTCACTCTTCTTAAGACTGAGATGGTATCCTTTAAGCCCACTGTGCCAGTGGATACCACATCCCACAATGCCCAATACTTCACAAATACTTTCTATGGACATCTCCAAGAATGCATGGATCATGCAATCCCAAACAAATCCAAGTCCCTCTCCACCAAAGGTAAGCGTCCTGTCTGGTGGACCTCAGCCATAAACAAATTGTATAACAAAAGAAGGAAGCTACTGCACGTCAGAGCAAAATCCCATGAAGGGAAGACATCTCTGATCAACATTAGCAGAAAACTACGTTCTCTCATAAAAACATCCAAGGCCAACTTTGAGAGAAAAATCGCTAAGGACACTAAAGATAACCACAAAGCCTTCTTCAGCTATGTTAGAAACCTGGGTGAAACCCCTCAGATATGCTCAGAGTTGGTTCACAACAACAAAAAATACACTGAACCCACAGATATTGCCAATATTCTGGCTGACAGGTTCAGTGCAAATTTCTCCCCTCCTTCACCCCCAAAAGAAGAAATACTTATCCCAGCTGAATGTAATCTCCCTGTCATCTCAGATGTCCAAGTGAGAACCGCCCTAAACAAAGCAAAAAACACAGCATCAATGGGACCTGACGGTATCCCGGGTTGCGTGTTACGTGAACTCCAAGAGGAGCTAAACCCACACATAAAAATGCTATTACTTAGGGATATGTACCTGAACACTGGCGTACAGCAACAGTGGTCCCACTCCACAAGGGGGGTGCCTCTACAGACCCTGGAAACTACCGCCCCATAAGCTTAACCAGCCTGGTCTGCAAAGCTATGGAAAGAATCATTATGGAACTCATAAACAGAGACATAGGGGACCTACAGACACTTGACCCCACCCAGTTTGGCTTTGTAAAGGGCAGATCCTGCCTTTTAAACCTGGTTGACTTTTTCGAAACAGTCACTAGAGCCATTGATGAGGGCAAAGCAGTCCATACAGCATACCTGGATTTGGCTAAGGCCTTCGACACAATACTCCACTCAGGCATCATAGATAAGCTCAACAGCTTAAAAGTAAACCTTATGTCACTAGATGGGTTGCAAACTGGCTAAAGGACAGAACCCATAAAGTTAAAATCGCTGGAGCAATGTCAGACTCAAAGCCAGTCACAAGTGGTGTCCCACAGGGATCTGTCCTGGGACCCCTCTTGTTCGGCATTTATTTCTCAGATGTTAAAGCAAACATGGGAGGGCTGTGGCTGACAAAGTTCACAGATGACTGCAAACTAGGCGCCATAGTCGATACACCAGCAGACACACACATCCTACAAAAAGGCCTCACAGAAAAGGACAACTGGTGCCGGAGCCACGGCCTTAAACTAAATGCCAAAAAATGTATAGTCATCCCCTTTGGGAATAACAAAGTACCCACAAATTATCACATAGACAGCAACCCACTGAGTACGGAAAAAGTAATCAGAGACCTAGGGACCCACGTCGACAGCGACCTCTCATTTGACACCCACGTTGTCAAAGTGGTTAGAAAAACATTCTACCTTGCACACCTCATCATGAAGGGATTCCCATCCAGATCCAAGGATGTCATTGTACCCCTATATTCCTCCCTCATCAGACCCATGATTGAGTACAATGCCCCATTTGGTATGTACCTCACCTGGCATTTGCAACAGCTGGAGAGACCACAAAAGTACCTCACCAAGAGGATCAAGGGTCTCCAACATATGTCTTATTCTGCCAGACTAAAGAAACTTCAGCTCTATTCAGTAGCATACCGCCTGCTCAGAGGTGATCTCTGCCTGACGTACAAGGCCATGTCCAATCAGGATCCGATGGACATGCTCCACCTCAAAAAATCCAAATCCATCAGGACCATGAGAGCTAAAGACTTAAATCACGGCACAAGTATGAATAGGACATGCTGGAGGGATAGATTCATAACCCAGAGGCTTCCCATGCTTTGGAACAAGATCCCAGTTCGTATTAGGTAGAGCCCCTCACTGACTCTCTTCAAGAGAAATCTTAATGAGTGGATGGGAGATCGTAAGTTTACCCCAGGGGTCACATCTGTGTCACTGCTAGACAGGGGCACAGTAAACTAATTCTATTATATAAGGGGACCTTCTTTGTGTCACTACTAGACAGAGGCACAGTATTCTAAATTTATTCTGTACATTTTTTGTACCATTTCATGGGGTGGCAAAAGCCACATCACTATGGCTAGGCTTACAAATGCCCCAGGGCAGATAGCCTAGTACTATACTATGAAACTATGAAACTGTAACGGATACAAGCATGCAAAATCTGAAGGTAATGCTACTCAGTGCTAGAAGTCTAAACCTCAAAATGCACTCTCTCGAGGCACTCCTAAAAATGGAGAACATCGATATCTGTGCAATAACTGAGACCTGGTTCAAGGCTCCAGAGAGCACCCCTGCAGTACCAGGCTACAACTCTTACCACACTTTTCAGCCACAAAACCAAAACCGAAACACTAAAGGTGGAGGAGTGTCCATATTCACCAAGGATATTCACACCTTCAGGCTAGTTGCCCAACACAATGCATCTGAAATTCTCCAGGTGCAACTAACACTAGGTAAGATTGCAATCCAAATTGTAGCTTGCTACAGATCTCCCACCATGCCCCAAGATTCTCACTACACCTTTGTAAACATACTGAAAAATATTAAGATACAACCAAACACCCTAATACTGGGTGATTTCAACTACCCTGCCATTAACTGGGAAAACTACTCGGGTACCAACTCATTTTCCCAACGGTTCTTGGAATTCATAAATTCCAACGTTCTGGATCAACTAATCCATTGTCCCACCCGGGGCTCCAATATCCTAGACCTGGTCATTACCAACATGGGAGATAGATGCTCCACATCAGTGGTCACCCCCTCATTGGTCAGGTCTGACTATAAGCAAATCACCCTTGACATCCACATCCCACCCCACCCCCCAGTAAGGAAACCTCCTTAAAAAACTTCTACAAAGCCAACTTCATGCTACTGAAGTCAGAAGTGACAAACTTCACGACACCCATGCAGACAGGATCTGAAAGTTCGACTGCAGAATCCTACACTAAGGCACTGTACGAGCACAACCACTCGTGCATGAATCGTGCCATCCCAAATAGAGCCAAGATGCTCTTCTCCAATAAAAGGAAGCCAATCTGGTGGTCTTCTGGTATAAACAAGCTATACAACAGAAGGAAGAAACTGTTGCAGAAAAGAGGAAAATCCCAGGATGCAAAAAACTCCCTCACCACCCTCAGTAAGAAGCTGAGATCCCTCATAAAATCCTCAAAAGCTAGTTACAAAAATAAAATTGCCAAAGATTCCAAAGACAACCACAAGGCATTCTATAGTTATGTCAAGAATCTAAATGGCAATGGTCAGATCTGCTCTGAGCTACAACAGAATGGCATTAAATGTACTGATCCCAAGGATATTGCCAATATCCTGGCAGATCGATTTAGTGCCAACTTCACCCCCCTCTCACCACCTAAAGGGCCCATCTCAATACCAAAAGATTGCCAAATTCTGGTATTCACAGCCACACAGGTAGAAACCGCACTCTCCAAAGCTAAGAATACAGCATCCATGGGACCAGATGACATCCCAGGCTGTGTACTACATGAACTACAAAATGAAGCTGGCACCTCATCTAAGTGTCATGTTTAGTCATAGCCTCATCTCAGGCTTCGTGCCCACTGAGTGGAGCACAGCTACAGTTATCCCACTCCACAAGGGGGGGATCCGCCTTTGATTCCGGGAACTACCGCCCCATCAGTCTGACAAGCCTGATCTGCAAGGTCATGGAACGCATTATTATGGAACTTATAAACAAAGACATTGGCAACCTTCAAATACTGGACCCCACCCAGTTTGGGTTTGTGAAGGGCCGATCTTGTCTCTTGAATCTGATTGACTTCTTTGAATCAGTCTCCAGAGCTGTGGATGACGGTAAGGCAGTCCACACAGCCTATCTGGACCTTGCCAAGGCCTTTGACACCATTCCCCACTCTGGAATCATAGATAAACTTACTAAGCTGGGCATAAATCCCCACATCACTCAGTGGGTTGCCAGCTGGCTTACTGACAGAACCCAGACTGTAAAAGTAGCCGACTCCAAATCTAGCTCCAGACGAGTGACAAGTGGAGTACCTCAAGGTTCAGTCCTGGGACCATTCTTGTTTTGTGTGTACTTCTCTGAAGTACAGGCCAACACTAAGGGACTCTGGCAACAAAGTTTGCAGATGACTGCAAACTGGGAGCCATTATTGAATCCACAAATGATGTGGATATTCTACAAAAGGGCCTTACAGAAACAGATGCCTGGTGCCAGAGCCATGGGCTCAAGCTTAATGCCAAGAAATGTATAGTTATCCCTTTTGGAAAAAAACATGTACCCATGAATTACCACATAGGTGGCAAGACACTAAACGTTGAAAGTGTGAGGAGAGACTTAGGGACGCAGGTGGACAGTGGTCTCAGTTTCGATAACCACATCGCCACAACAGTCAGGAAATCCTTCTGTGTGGCACACCTCATCACTAAGGGTTTTTCATCCAGAAAAAAGCAGGTCATTGTCCCACTGTACTCATCCCTCATTAGAACCCACTATAGAGTATAATGCCGTATTTGGTATGTACCTCACAAGACATCTGCAACAGCTGGAAAGGCCACAGAAATACCTCACTAAAAGAATCACAGGCCTAAAGCAGATGCCATATGCTGACCGTCTGAAAAATATACAGCTATACTCTGCAGCATATTGTCTACTCAGAGGCGATCTCTGCTTAACATACAAGGCCATGTCAAATCCTGAGCTGTTGGACATGCTCCACTTAAACAAACACCAATCCCTCAGAGCCACACGCTTCAGGGATCTAAACCTTGTCATCACAATGAACAAAACATGCTGGAGGGATCGGTTCCTGACCCAGAGACTCCCCATACTCTGGAATAGACTGCCCATACATATCAAGCAGAGCGCCTCATTGGCCTTCTTCAAAAGGAACCTTGTTGATTGGATGGGAGATAGGAAATTCACCCCGGGATCATATCAGTTGCCGTGCTAGACAGGGGTCCAGAGAAGTAAATATTGTGGGAAGAAATATCCAGGGAATTGTTATGGCTAGGCTTGCATAGGCCCTAGGGCCGATAGCCTAGTACCAACCTATGAACCTATGCTGCTATTGGTTTTTGCATATTTTATGTACGTATATATTTATTTGCTTGGTTACTTACTGTTTTTAAAGTTAAGAATGGATAACAGGTCCTTCAGAAAACGTAAGCAGAAAAAAATGTATTCTCCCTGTTAAGACGCACTTTGTATGTCTATGTGGGACTACTTCTAATAATTGAAAGACCACCTACCCGAAGATTACTTTACCGAGAAAACACCACCAAACTGTTAATTTACCGAATGATCCCACTACTGAATTTTTTAACAGGGTAAGTACGCACTTGACCAACTTGGGGAAATTTGCCCTTTTCTCCACAGTAGTGCGATCCCGGAGTTGGTATATTTAGCTGGGGAGTTTGGGGTTGTAACCACCCACCTTGATGGGTTTGACATACTGCGGTGTGTTTCTTTGTTCAGTGTTGGCCTTTATGGATACTTAACCCTGTTAAAAGTTTGGTAGTGTGATAATTCGGTAAAGTAACAGTTCGGTGTTGTTGTCTCGGAAAAGTCATCTTTGGATTATTAGAAATAGACCTGTCTATATATAAGAACATGTTTTAGATGTCTGTGAGATATGCGAGTCATAGCAGCAGTACCATTAATGACCTGAGAACCAGGTTTATTTTAGTTAAGTGTAAAGAATGTATTCAAGTTGCCTTTGAGCATCTGCACTCAGAAAATCCAAATCCCATCGAGCTACGCGCTCGAGAGACTTGAACCTCAGCACTGAAATAAATAAGACATGCTGGAGGGACAGATTCATAACCCAGAGGCTCCCTTCACTCTGGAATAAAATCCCAGTCCAGATTAGGCAGAGTCCCTCATTAACTCTCTTCAAGAGGAATCTTGATGAGTGGATGGGAGATCGTAGGTTTAACCCGGGTATCACTTCTTTGTCACTGTTAGACAGAGGCACAGTATACTAACATTGAAAAAGGGCATAGCAAAATTAATTTAAAATGGGTGGCAAAAGCCAAACACATTCTGGCTAGGCTTATAAATGCCCCAGGGCAGATAGCCTAGTATGAACCTATCTGTCTCGAGTGTTTTGAGGTCAGTCAGCCCCATTGGATCCAAAGATGAGACCAATCCAGATTTGACTGTTTATGTGCATTGAGGGGAGAAGACTGGGACAGTGATAGAGAACAGAGACTAAAGGGAACATCCTTCAGCTCATTCTTTTTTCACAGGTCACAAGTTTTCCAGAAAACAAGTGATAATTAAAACATGCTGGTGTGCAATGTCTGTCACAGCTGTCTATGATCTCAATTACTGTTGTTTCTGTGCTTTTGCCCTCTAAGCATAAGAGGACATAGTGTTTCACCTGTCTCTGATATTTATGTCCGTGGTATCTTCACAATGCTTAGGACTTGGATTGTCAAGAAGTTGGTGGTAGAGGCAGTAGCACAAGCTACATTTGTGACCGTTCAGTAGATCTTTATACACCCCTCTTCCCTTGTTGTATTTTCAGGCTTGGTCATAGCTTCTTGACCCATAAAAGACTGCAGAGGCATCTTCCTGCTTACTAGATCCTTTGCAGGTATACAGTCCCATTAATGTCATGTTTTCAGCCACAGCCATCTAAGCCAATGTGTCTTTGGGCTTCAGTGGGATTTGCTATCATTTTCAAGGCCATTAGTGCCACTAATGTAGGCTTTAGTGCCCTTGACCTTGGAGGCACTGTTGACATCCGGAATCTGTGTCAAGGTTTTGGCCTGAAGTGTTTTTTTTCTGACAGTTGTAGGGTTACATCCATCGAGAGTCTATCTTCTTGGGGTTGAATGGAGCTTTGGCTCCAGTGGTTGGGATAGGGACTGTGGGTCGGGATTGCTGTTGATCTTGCCGACCTTGGAACCTGGTGGCTTTTGGTTTTGGCATTGATGCTTCAACTTTTGTTGGCTTTGCAATTGGTGTTAATACAGACCACATTTGAATAGTTCATCCATTTGTTGCATTTATTAAACCCTGCTTCACACACACACACAGCCATGGCACCACATCTGTCTTGCTTCTTTTTGGAAAACGACAGAGGTGCTGGTGCAACCTTGCAAGATCACTCTGGCAAGTCAGAAATGTTGGCAACAACAAAAAGAAGTAGCAGGAAAAAAAGCAATAAAAATAAGAAGAAATAAGATAAAAACAACTCCATACTGAGAAAGAAACTGTTTATTAAAACAGTGTAGGCACTTTTATTTTCACAATTTTTCAGACTTCATCAGACTAATTACCTCCTCAAACAGTTTGTTAATATATAGCAACACGTGAATGAAAACAACCAATAAGCCTAATGCTTCAATCCTTTTGATTTTAAAGTACATTGCAAATTAACTGCATTGTGTAAATGTGGATAATTGCATGCAGTTAATAAAATCAGCTGTTGAAATTCTTTCACATCCAGAACAGTTTCTGAATATTACCTCTACACCCAATTGAATACATTAATCAAAAAAAATTTGCATTTGTTACATACTGTTGTGTCTTTTTAATAATCACTTTCATTGCATGGTCTTGGTGCATAAACATGTTAATAAGTGTGGAACTTCATCATTCTTATAGGTTCATAGGTGTGTAGTAGGCTAACAACCACTGAGGCCTTTGTAAGCCTAGCCATCCAACCATCCACAGCCCCCTTTTCCCAGTTTTGAACACGGGGTTGGGGTGTCACTTCAATAGTGACAACTATCTAGACATGCAATCCAAATGTATTCCATGGGTTATTTTGCCTCAGAAGTTATTTTAAGGGGTGTTTGCTAAGGCTTGATTTAACTGCTGCCTCTGTCCGTCAGAGATATAGATGTCAGACCAGGGGTGAATTTATTTCCCATCCACTTGTCCAGGTTATGCTTGAATAGGGGTAGGGAAGGGCTCTGCTTTACATGGATGGGAAACCTGCCCCAGAATACATATCTTTCCTTGTAGTATGTCCTGTTTAAACAGAAAGCAAAGTTTAAGTCCTTGGATCAAGTAGCTCATTTTGCAGATATGCAAAAAGTCTTCTTAGGGCGGGATCCAAGGATGCCTGCGGTGTATGCCAGGCGTAAATCACCTCTTGGCAATCTTTAGGAAACGGGGTATAGGGATAGGGCTTTGAGATGATCTGGCTTGGGCATTGTGTTTATGCCTTGTATTTGTTTTGTGAGGAACCTCTGGACCTTCCAGTTCTTGCATGTGCCTGGTCAAGTGTATACCGAAGGGAGCATTATAATCCAATAATGGCTCTGATGTGGGCTGAGTATAGTGTCACGGTGTCATTTCTGATTCTAGATGCCATACCCTTACATACAAGATGCGTGTCCTACAATGATTTTCTTACTACCTTAGACACCTGTTGGTCAAATGCCAGATTACTTTTCATAAGAGTCGTAAATCCTTAACTACTGTGTCAACTTTTAGGAGTGTTTTATTGATGAGGCAGATTCCTAGAGTAGCTGACTTCACAAAAGGTGCATATCTTGGCATTGAGGTTTAAGTTGTGGCTTTGGCACCACTCATTTGTCTGTGTTAGACCTTCCTGTAAAATGTTAGTATTTTTGTGGGTGGATTGCTTCTGGTGTCATCTGCAAATTTGCTAAGCCAGAGGCCCTTGACATTGGCATTGACTTCTGAAAAATATGTGCCAGAGAAGGGCAGGCCCACTACAGAGACTTGGGGAACTGAACACTGCTGACTGACCTCTTTGTGGAGGTGGTCTCTCCAAGCCTAACCTCCTGGATCCTATCTATAAGCCAGCTGGCTGTTCAGCAGATTACATAGGAGTTTATGCCTAATTCTGAGAGTTTGTGTACTATGCCTGAATGGGGTATTGTCTTAATTAAATGTCTTAGCTAGGTCAACGTAGGCAGCATGCGCCATTTTGTTCTCATCTGTTGCCTTGCTGACCTTCTGAAAGAAGTCTACCAGGTTCAGTAGATAACATCCTCCTTTGATGAAGCCAGACTGGGTTGGGTCCATTTGTAATCATTTCCATGATAATTCTTTGCATATGAGACTAGTAGACTAATGGGTCTGTAGTTCCTGGGATCTATTGATGGCCCACTCTTGTCTAGAGGGATGACCGTTGCAGTCCTCCATTTGCATGGCATGAAACCTGTTCCGAGGCTGTGGTTGAATAGTGACTCCAGTGGTCATAATAGGTCATATTTCAGGCTATGTAGGAGGCATCCTGGGATATTGTTGGGGCTCATTGAAGCTGTATTCTCTTATCATTTTTGATGTTACAGTTCCTAATTTTAGCTATGACTTTTTTCCTTTTGTTGTACAACATGTTTAATTTTGGATTAAAGCAGGGTGACTTGTTTTTCAAGATAGTTTTGACCTTATTTCTTGTAGACACTGCCATCTCTATGCAGTCATTCACATGATTGTACAAAGCTTCTGTGAATAAATTCCACATAGGTTGCAGTGTTATCTAGTTTTGGAGCGAAATTAAATTTTAACATGTTATTGCTTAAGAAAAGCTAGTTTGCTGTGAAGTAATTCCTAACTGTGATGGTTTTACTGGGGTACAGAATACATTTTTATTTTGAAGGAATTTGCTTTGTGATGTGATCTTATCAAAGAGGGACATAGCACTTGGGGGGGGGGGGGCATGTTTGTTGTTGATGTAGATTGACACATCTCCACCTTTAGTTCCTGCCTCTGCAGTTGCTGGTCTGAATGTGTGGAGAGCACTGAAGCCTTGCATTGTTGGGTTACTCTCTCAGGCTTTAAACTATCAATCTTTAACTGCACAGATGTCTACATCCTCCAGGATGAGGAGAGCTTTTAGGTAGTGGAGAATCTTGTTTAGACTCTTGGCATTGAGCAGTAACACCTTTAGAATAACTTGAGTAGATTTTTTCTATGTTACAAGTTTTTTCAATTTGGTATTGCCTAAAAAAGACTCTATGGGAGGACAGTGTTTTAGCCAATATTCAAAAGCCTAGGGGAGACAAGTGCAGACCATTCTTGGCAGAGAAATGCAGTTTGCTACAATTCTTCCTGTGCAAAATACATTACATTCTGATCACTGACCGTAAGAAATATTAGAACTGTGTGTATAGAAACCAGGTAGGGCATACGCTCTATTAAATATGTTAGAGAAAGCAGATGTACTGTCAGTTATTGTGATGGATGCAAATGTATAGCATTTAGTGCTGGAACCAGAAAAGGGACTAATATCACTTTCCTGATTTAAAATTACCTTTTGAACTTTTGCTTCCTTTATTTACAAATTACGGGTTTTCAGCTAAAATCATTAAAATGATTAAGTAAGTTTAAAATCTTTAAATCTGTTGGGCCTTGTAAGAATTAACTACAGTAAACTCTTAAACGGCACCCATGGGGATTGGTAGATGCTGGATAACTGTAGTTTGTGGTTGCTTGAGAGTTACTATTAAAAATAGGCTTGACTAATACTGTACCCTATACTATTTGTTTGGTTTGACTTGTTCCCAGGTTGGAGAGAGAGGGAATTTATTCTTGTCTTCCTTTTTATAACTCTGAAACTCTAAAAACATGAGGAATGTTTCTGTGGGAGAAACCAGAAAGTGCAACACAATAATGTTTCTGTGGGAGAAAACAAAGTGCAACACATGAAAATTGTACTGTATTTCTTTGATTTTTTTTTTTTTTTTTTTTTTTTTTGCTGGTTGCTTGAGTTCTGATTAACTTGAGTTTTTACTGCATAGAGAACTGCAGTGGTGGTGCTGCGGTAGCGTTGTCGCCTCACAGTAAGAAGTTGTCCTGTTCGATTCTCAGCTAGAACGTCTTCTGTGTGGAGACATGCGAGAATGGGCGTACCTTCGTTGAAGGTTCTGCGTCAGGGCCGGCAACTCGGCATGTAAAAATCTGCTGCCAGTCATTAGCAGACCGGAGTTCCGCTGTGGCGACCCCTAACTGGGAAAAGCCGAAAGACACAACACTGTAAAAACAGAGCCTTCTTTTGTAGCTCGTGTCTTGGTAATACTGCCATCGTGTGGATGTTATGCATTATTACATCTTTGTAATGTGACTAATGAAATCCCTTGTGTTTAGTTTGTCTGCAGTATTCATTTATTCTTTAATCTGAAACACCTATGTAATCAAATTTTCTGGATAACCACATGCCCTGACACCATCCTTTATTGTTTTAAGTTCTCCTAAAAATGATCTTGCTCTATATTGTATTTATTAACTCTGTACTTTTGCCCATGGATAGTTTTATTATTCAGTTTTGTTATGTACTGTTGAATTAATGAGGAGTGGTACAGTACGTTTCTTTCCTCTAAATCTTTGTAAACAGTCCCTTTCCTTTGCTTGTCCTTTCATATTAACAAATCCAAGTATGCTGCACAGTTCTCGCTAAATATGTAGGTGAATGATAGCAAGTTGGTGGTATTTTACCAGTAATTTATGAACTTTTAAGTTCTCAACAGTATCAATCCATGTAAACATGAATAACTATGACATCTTCTGTTAACTGACCTTAATATAAAACTTGTTTAATTTTTTCTTCGCCGTAACTCATAAGTTTACAAAACTACACCCGTACCACCTTCTGTTGCCACACCTGTTTTCTGTCTATAAATGTTACTGTTAAAGATAAAAAAAAAAAATAAACACTAAATCTGTTTCAAAAGAAGGAAGCTACTGCACGTCAGAGCGAAATCCCATGAAGGGAAGACATCTCTGATCAACATTAGCAGAAAACTACGTTCTCTCATAAAAACATCCAAGGCAAACTTTGAGAGAAAAATCGCTAAGGACACTAAAGATAACCACAAAGCCTTCTTCAGCTATGTTAGAAACCTGGGCGGAAACCCTCAGATATGCTCAGAGTTGGTTCACAACAACAAAAAATACACTGAACCCACAGATATTGCTAACATTCTGGCTGACAGGTTCAGTGCACATTTCTCGCCTTCTTCACCCCCAAAAGAAGAAATACTTATCCCAGCTGAATGTAATCTCTCTGTCATCTCAGATGTCCAAGTGAGAACCGCCCTAAACAAAGCAAAAAACACAGCATCAATGGGACCTGACGGTATCCCGGGGTGCGTGTTACGTGAACTCCAAGAGGACCTAAACCCACACATAAAAATGCTGTTTAACCTTAGCCTTACTTTGGGATATGTACCTGAACACTGGCGTACAGCAACAGTGGTCCCACTCCACAAGGGGGGGGTGCCTCTACAGACCCTGGAAACTACCGCCCCATAAGCTTGACTAGCCTGGTCTGCAAAGCTATGGAAAGAATCATTATGGAACTCATAAACGGAGACATAGGGGACCTACAGATGCTTGACCCCACCCAGTTTGGCTTTGTAAAGGGCAGATCCTGCCTTTTAAACCTGGTTGACTTTTTTCGAAACAGTCACTAGAGCCATTGATGAGGGCAAAGCAGTCCATACAGCATACCTGGACTTGGCTAAGGCCTTCAACACAATACCCCACTCAGGCATCATAGATAAGCTAAACAGCTTAAAAGTAAACCCTTATGTCACTAGATGGGTTGCAAACTGGCTGAAGGACAGAACTCATAAAGTTAAAATCGCTGGAGCAATGTCACACTCAAAGCCAGTCACAAGTGGTGTCCCACAGGGATCTGTCCTGGGACCCCTCTTGTTTGGCATTTATTTCTCAGATGTTAAAGCAAACATGGGAGGGCTGTGGCTGACAAAGTTTGCAGATGACAGCAAACTAGGCGCCATAGTCGATACACCAGCAGATACACACATCCTATAAAAAGGCCTCACTGAAACGGACAACTGGTGCCGTAGTCACGGCCTTAAACTAAATGCCAAAAAATGTATAGTCATCCCTTTTGGAAAAAACAAAGTACCCACAAATTATCACATAGACAGCAACCCACTGAGTACGGAAAAAGTAATCGGAGACCTAGGGACCCAAGTAGACAGCGACCTCTCATTTGACACCCACGTTGCCAAAGTGGTTAGAAAAACATTCTGCCTTGCACACCTCATCATGAAGGGTTTCTCATCCAGATCCAAGGATGTCATTGTACCCCTATATTCCTCCCTCATCAGACCCATGATTGAGTACAATGCCCCATTTGGTATGTACCTCACCCGGCACTTGCAACAGCTTGAGAGACCACAAAAGTACCTCACCAAAAGGATCAAGGGTCTCCAACATATGTCTTATTCTGCCAGACTAAAGAAACTTCAGCTCTATTCAGTAGCATACCGCCTGCTCAGAGGTGATCTCTGCCTGACGTACAAGGATCTGATGGACATGCTCCACCTCAAAAAATCCAAATCCATCAGGACCACGAGAGCTAAAGACTTAAACCTCGGCACAAGTATGAATAGGACATGCTGGAGGGATAGATTCATAACCCAGAGGCTTCCCATGCTTTGGAACAGGATCCCAGTTCGTATTAGGCAGAGCCCCTCACTGACTCTCTTCAAGAGAAATCTTGATGAGTGGATGGGAGATCGTAACTTTACCCCAGGGGTCACATCTGTGTCACTGCTAGACAGGGGCACAGTAAACTAATTCTATTATATAAGGGGACCTTCACTGTGTCACTACTAGACAGATGCACATTATTCTAGATTTATTCTGTACATTTTTGTACCATTTCATGGGGTGGCAAAAGCCACATCACTATGGCTAGGCTTACAAATGCCCCAGGGCAGATAGCCTAGTACTATACTATGAAACTATACTATAAGAAAATTAACTTTTTGCTTTGTAATAAGAAAGCCGAAAGACACAAACAAGATAAAATCAAAGTGGGATGACTGAATATGACTGCTTTGCATCTGCTGTCACTAGTAAACTTCACATAATATTTTTCACGTTTCTTATTAGATCCAAAGAATCTCTAACGTATGACTTAGTCTTTCTCCATTTGTTGAGTAAAAATGGCTTCTGGTTCAGCTTTCGAACCAAGTGCCACTATTAGAAGTCTCATGTTACTTTGAGCTGCGTATGTATTTTTGACAAGCAACAGGAAGTATCCTAATCTTGGTTGTGAAACAAAATATACTTAGGCAGTTCAGATATTAATTCCTCTTAGAATAAATCCCTTAATGTTGTTGTCAGTTATTCTATATGCGTGTAGTAACACTCTTGTTTATTAATTCGTATAGCTGTCCATCCATTATAAATACATACAAAAATTACTAATCATTAACATTCATTAGTATAACACCCCACCCCTGCTTGATTCTGTAAAGAGTATTTTTTTTTTTTTTTTTGATCTTTTTGTAGATTTTCAAAGCTTTATAAGGTTCTAAAATTAAATTATAAAACTTCATTTTTGTTGGTCTCTGTAGCAATGTCCCTGTAATTTTTTAAAAGGAGCAATAAAGGGAGGAGGTTATGATTAAACACAATTTTTCTACAAACCGTATCTGAACACAAAATTTGTCTTTTCATTGATTGAGCTAAAATTGCTTATTTTCAGTGTTCAGGATATGATAAGCTGTGTGTGAAGAACTACGTGAATGCTTACTTTTCATATTTGTGAATATGTGTGTGTTAAGCACATAAAATAAAAATAACATATAGACATGAGCATTACAAATGTAAATGATTTATGTAATGGGATCCTATCTCGCCTACATTCATAACTGATGGGTTCGGAGCTGATCCATCGGCTCTGACTCGGCCACTATATAGTAGAACAAAGTCTCTAATTGGCTGGGCTACCCCTTATCCCAGAATGCACCACGCCTGCTTCCCCAGATCTCGTTTGCCGCTTTTCAAGCTAGACGTGGTCTCGACTAGGCTGGAGCTAAGTGGTTTTTTTTGTTACTTTTTGGTCTTTTGACCTAGGGTTTTCTTCACTAATTTAACAAACAGTGTTTTAACAGCTTTACGTGTGTGTGAACATTTTTCAGTGTGATTGGTACTTTCTGTACTACCCGTTTAAGTTAGAGGGCCCTTGCCCTTATTTGTGAGTCAATGTGTTGATTTTGTCTACTGTTAAGTTTGTTTTTTGCCCTACTGTACGTCCTGCTTTATCGGGCTAAGCCCGTTTTTAGTTAGAGGGCTTCTGCCCATTTTGTGTTCTGTATCTCGGGCCAGTCCCGTTTTTGAATCAAGGGCTCGTGCCCTACTTTAAGGTTACTTTTCGTGTTGAAAAATAGTTGGGTGATAGGATGTCAAAAGAGCAGAAGTCTGGTTTTAAAAAGTGCACCAAGTGCAACTACAAAATGTCTATTACTGATGGCCATGCTGTTTGCGTATATTGTTTAGGACCAAAACATTTGCAGGAAACATGTAGTGTTTTTCATGCTTTTTCCTCTAGAGTCCTTCAAGAACGTAAAAATAAATTGATCCTTAAGGGCCTTATTAAGCCCTCCTTTGAGGAAGCTTTGGCTTCTCCTTCCTTTCCAGCTTCTAAAAAGAAAAGGTCGTTGGCTCCGACCAGTCCGTCGGAACTGACTTCGAAGAAGCATAGGTCGACCTCTTCTTCCTCGACTCCAATGGCTTCAGAGCCTCGGGTGGAATGGTCTGCCTCGATACCTCTTTCCTCGGCTCCATTGGTGTCGGAGCCGCAGGTTGGGGGATCGAGAGGCGAATCACCTGCTTCGGCTCCTTTGGTCTCGGAGCCGTTGGAGATGTGCAGCTCAGACTCTCCCCCCTCTGCCCCGAAGTCCCCTTCGGCACCGATGCTTATTCATACGGTTCCGGATCCGGTGCCGATGGTGTTGGAACCATTTCGGAGCCGGTCCCCTGGTCTATCGGAGCCAAGAGAGGTCGTCTCGGTCCCCATCTATTTCCTCTAAATCCTCCAGGTTGTCAGACTCAGATTTGGACAGAGTTATCCAGAGGCTTTCCAGTCCCCGGTTTTTGCAAAAATGGTCTCGGCTCCAGCCCACTCTGCTCCGGAGCCGGTCCCCACTTCGACGCATCCGATTCCTCCTCCAACCTCCTCGGAGCCGTTGGAGTCGGTGACGGTAGAGCAGAGTTGTCCAGTCGGAACCGAGACTCCCTCTGAGCTTCTCTGTTCCGACCATCATTCCTACCCTGTCCTCGGCATCAGGGTTCGGTACCGGGACTTCCTCGGTTGGGGCCGAGGGGAACACTTTGGAACTGGTAGCTTCGGTGCCTAGTCTTCCCCTCGGAGCGTCGGCCGCAGGGATTCCCGGTACCGTCGTGGTCTCTCAGCCGGTGTCCTCCGTAGAGTCTGGAGGTCCTGCTTTTGAGGCCATGAGGAGTGCGCTGGCCATGTCCTTGCCGGCTCAGCAAGTCTCTACCTCACCGTCCCTAGACTTGGGAACTGGTGCTTCTGGTGTGCTTCATTCCCATGACAGTGGGGCCCCAGGGCCTGAGGATACCCCCTTGGGGGGTTCCCTTCTCCCAGGAGGTCCTTCTGAATCCGCTTCAGATGAACCTCCAAGAAAAAAATTGTGCAAGAGGAAGCACATAGACTCATCCTGGGAGTCAATCACATCAGATACTGACCTCGATGATGCGGAGGGGTCCCCAAAATCGTCCTCGGATGACGTCTCATTCTCGGATATCCTCGAGATCCTGAGACAGAGAGGCGATTGGCAGTCCAAAACCCCTTCCGCGGAGGAGTCAGTCTTCCTCAAGGCTTTTGGGGCCCAGCCCTCCGCCTCCTGGGTGTCTCCACCCTTCGATGAATTACTAGATTTAGTTTCTCGAAGGGTGTGGGAACACCCTGACTCTGTGGAACCGGTGCCCGCCAGGCCTAACAAGTTCCTCTCAGCCCCTCCTCAAAAGGAATTTTTGACTAAAGGAGTTGCAGTAGATGCGATGGTGGTGGCATCTGCCACTCAGCAAGACGTGGCAGAGGCTTCAATGTCTATTCACCCTCCTAATAAGGATTCCAGGAGCATGGATAGGTACGGGAAGCGTACCCTTTCTTCAGCGGCCTTTACCCTGCGGTCGCTGAATTACCTTTGTCATTTTACCAGGCTCCAAAGGGACCTCCTGAAAGAGTTAGGTGAGTCTCTTACGGGTAATCTTCCTGAGGCGTTAACCCAAACTGTTGGCGCCCAGATGACTACCCTATCTTCCATAATCAACTCGTCCATGAGGCTCATCTCATATGCGGCCGAAGGGGCGAGTAGAGCAGCGGGAACAGGTGTGGCTCTTAGAAGACACGCCTGGTTACGCTTGTGTCCCTTTGCGGAGGCTCTTAAGTCTTCTTTCACCGACGCCCCCTTTGATGGGTCCTCCCTGTTTGGACCCAAGGTGAAGGACACACTGACTCGGTGCGAGCAGGAGGGCAAGACCTTGACTGCCGTGGGGGCCCGTTTTTCCGCTCCCTCTAGAACTTACCCCAAGGCCCAGAGAGGAGGGAAAATGTGGTTCAGGAAATCTCAAAGGTCTTTCCCTACTCCACCGAGTGATCCCCCCTCTAGAGGCGGGGGGGGGGGAATTCAGGAAGACGCCGTCCCAGAGGCAGCAGAGGCCCCCGTAACTCTGGAGACCGCAATTCCTTTCGTGGTCCATCCTACACTCCCCGTCCCTGAGACGTGGCCCGACTGCGCATCTCCGGAGCCAGTCGGGGGTTGTTTTGCGGAACACCCATAGGCTTGGGAATCATCACCAAGGATCAGTGGGTGCTCCGAACCATAACCGGAGGCTATATCTCATCCCTTTCATCAAGATCCCCCCTCTTCCTATCAGGAAAATCCCGGATGTGCCACCCAGTCAGCGGGATCAAGCAGCGGTCGAGGTTTCAAAGCTGCTAAGAAAAGGAGTCATCCAGCCTGTCCCCGTTGACCAGATCGGATCAGGAACTTACTCAAGACTATTTTTGGTGCCAAAAAAGACAGGGGACTTGAGGCCCATTTTGGACCTCAGATCATTGAATCACTTTGTAAAAAAATCCAAATTCCGAATGGTCACCCTTCAGTCCATTCTCCCGTTATTGGAGAAGGATGTCTGGATGTGCTCCATAGACCTCAAGGACGCTTACTATCACATTCTGATAAGTCAAGAGTCCAGGAGTCATTTACGCTTCCGCTTGGGAACCAGTCATTTCCAGTTCCGAGCACTGCCCTTTGGTCTCACCACAGCCCCCAGGGTGTTCACCAAGTGTCTGGCAGTAGTGACAGCTCACTTGAGAAGTCTAGGATTCCAAGTGTTTCCCTATCTAGACGACTGGCTCCTCATTGCCACCTCCAAGCATCTATTAGTTCGGGCGCTTATGACCACAGTCAGTTTAGGTCATTCACTAGGAATCACGTTCAATTGGGGAAAATCTGTGCTGCAGCCGTCTCAGCGTATTACCTTTATAGGCGCAGAGTTAGACACAAGAAGAATGCGGGCATTCTTGCCGGTAGAAAGGATTCAGGTCCTGCAGTCTCAGGTTCAAACCTTGTTACCCAGATCACGAGTTCAGGCCAGACTGATTCTGCAGTTATTGGGCACGATGGCCTCGACTATTCTTCTAGTCCCCTTAGCCAGGCTGCACATGCGGGTGCTGCAATGGCTATTGTCGATTCAGTGGTCCTTTCTGGAACTTCCCTTGAACCATTTGGTCCAGATTACCGAAATTTGCCATCGGGACCTACGTTGGTGGCTGCTTCGGTCCAACCTGGACCAGGGGCGACCCTTTGCCCTTCAGCCTCCCGTCGCCACGGTGACCATGGACGCCTCCCAGATAGGGTGGGGGGGGTCATTATCTGGACAGGTCTGTCCAAGGCACGTGGCAGGCTCACGAAACACACTTGCATATCAATATCCTGGAAATGAGAGCGGTGCTACTGGTGTTGCAAGCACTTCATCATGCTCTTCCCTGGGGTACTATTGCGATCCTATCCGACAACATGTCGGTAGTCTGGTACATAAACAAGCAAGGAGGAACCAGGTCCTACCCTCTTTGCCGAGAGGCCATGAGAGTGTGGCATTGGGCGATTTCTACCCAGCGTTTCCTAGTGGCAACGCACATTCCGGGGAAATCCAGTGTGATTACAGACAGGCTGAGCAGGACTCTCCTGTTGCCCCACGAGTGGTCCCTCAAAGACAGGGTGGCTGCAAACATCTTCGCCAAGTGGGGCCTCCCTTGTTGCGACTTGTTCGCCAGCCCTCACAATGCGAAATGCAGGGAGTTCTTCACTCTGACTCCCTCTCAGGGGCAGATTCCCAGGGACGCTCTAGCTCACAGTTGGCCCCCCGGTCTACTTTACTCCTTCCCTCCAGTTCCCCTTCTCCCGAAGGTGATACAGAAGGCGATTTATCTAGGAAGCGACATGATTTTGATCGCTCCACACTGGCCTTGTCAGGTTTGGTTCCCCTTCCTTCTGAGGTATGCGGTGGAGGGCCCATGGTTTCTGGACCTGGTGCCCGACCTGTTGACTCATCAGTTGGGACAGTCTCACCCATCTCTCAGGTCCTAGAGGTTGGCCGCTTGGTTACTCCACTTCCAACCTTAGTCAGAGATAACTCTTTTTCTCCAGATGTCATCCACATTTTGTACTCTTCTCACAAACCTTCCACTATTAAACTGTATTCCAGCAAGTGGAAGAGGTTTGCTCTCTAGGCCCAGCAACGAGGTATAGATACCCTTACCGCCCCAGTACCTCAGGTTTTAGAATTCCTGGCTTCTTTGTTTTATTTGGGCTTTTCAATTTCCACAATTAAAGTCCAACTGGCGGCTATCTCTAATTTTCATGTCTCCTTTGAGCCTTCCTTAGTGGCAAACAGGCTTTGCAAATCTTTCCTTAAAGGAGCGTGGCTCCTTCGGCCCCCAATAGCCCATCCTGTGCCCCCTTGGGACCTGAATATGGTTCTAGCTTTTTTAACTGCCCGCCCCTTTGAACCAGCAGCTACTTGTGATATAAAATTTCTATCTTGGAAAACAGCCTTTTTGGTGGCAATAACCTCTGCCAAGCGGGTCTCAGAGCTTCAGGCTCTCTGTTCTAATCCTCCTTATTTGACCTTTCACAAAGACAGAGTGTTCCTCAAGTTAAATCCCTCTTTCTTGCCCAAGGTAGCATCCCCCTTATGCATTCAGCAATCCTTGGAGCTCCCTGTGTACTTACTGTATTCCTTGCTAGGCCCTGACCATGACGTTGCTAGCTGTCGGTTTTGTGCTAGATTTAACCAACGCACTATTAAGTGTTGGTACGATTTTGCCTTTCATTACTTTGGCTGAAGATTTAATTATATAATGCCGTCGGAACAGCCGATGACCGTAGTTTATAAAAAGCGCAAAGAAAAGAAAAAGGACAGGCATCCGAGGTCCAAAACCGACAACGAGCCCTCCGCTAGGCCAGTCGCCGGTTCTCAGTCAGGTGCTTTCGCAGCCCCTGAGTCCCGCTACCTCAGAGCCACAGGCCGCTTCCGACTCCCACGTGGAGCCGACTAGGCCTCTGGATACTCAAGGTATTGGACACTCGGAAACTATTCCCTCAGATGAGTCCGGAGCCGCTGAGCAGGCATCGGCTTCTGAGGGTGTTTTCAGACCTACACAGTTATATGTCAAGCCAACCTCAGCTTCCAAGGCAAAGACTAAAACAGCTGTAAAGACAAAGAAACAAGTACAGCATTCTCCCGGACAGACTTCCATGCCTAAGAAACAGATGCTTAAAATGGCCGAAGACCTAATTACTTTGATCAGGGGTTCCAATCCCCCTCCTGATAAGAGGCCTAGGCAAGACATAGAATATGACTCTTCTCAGGTTTCCATTTCCTCTGACTCCTCTTCTGAACAGGGATACTCTCTTCCTCCCTATGAGGATTCTGATGCTGAAGAATCTGTTCCTTCAGCCTCTCCTTTTGAGGATTATTCTTTTGGGGAAACCCTGCATACAATGAGGGAGCATTTTCACTGGGAGAGCCAAGATTACTCAGAATCTAAGAAAAGGCTCAGAGACTTTCTTTTACTACCTCGGCACAGACCTCTTGCTATTCCACCTGATGTTCATCGCGCATACAGCTGCAGTCATAACAGATGGGTTTTCCTGCCGTCAGGCGGGTCCTCGGTCGGCCGAATTCCAAAGTCTAGGTCCGGCGTCGGATGTTGTCGCTTCTTCCCTGACATCAGTGCGACAGGGGTATAAAGGAACCAGCCGACGCCATTTTCTTCAGTCTTTCTTGCCGCGCGGTGCCCGAAGCAGAAGCAGTTCGCAAGTGCCGGTCGGCCAGCTCCTGAGATTACGAATATTTTTCAACCGAAGTCTTCTTGAAAGCTAAGTACCCCATTGGGGAAACTTTTCTTGCCTCAGATGGATGTCAGACAAAGTTAATAATTGCATTTCATGTGGGAAGCAAATACCGCATAAGATTTTTCATTCCTTCTGCATTCCTTGCTTAGGCCCAGACCACGACGTCTCGGCCTGTAGTTATTGTGCTACATTCAACAGACGCACTATTCAGCGTCGGGCGGAGTTCGCCCAACACTTTTTTGGCAAAAAGTTTAATTACATTATGTCGTCGGATACTCGACTCCAGTTTTAAGTAAAAGACGCAAAGATAAGGACCGACATGCGAGGTCCACGACTTCTACCGACACCAAGCCAAAGCCGACTACAGGTGGTCCGGTTCTTAGTGAGGCGCCTACGCAGCCCCTGACTACCGATGACACCACTTTGGCGGTGTCTTCAGTGCCCGAGGTCACAGGCTCTTCGGCCCACTCCCCGACTACCGATACCGAAGCCACTCTTGGCAGTGAAACTCAGAGTTTAGACAGGCCTGCCACCTCTCAAGGTGTCTTCAGGCCTTCCTCTTCTTTTTCCATCAAAGCTTTCACTAAGTCTAAAGCAGCCATGCATACTAAAAGACAAGCCCCACAGGGCCCCTCTCAAGGCCCCATGCCTAAAAAGCAGATGCTCAAAATGGCTGAGGATTTGATTACTCTTATCAGGGGTTCTCACCCCCCCCCCTCCGGACAAAAGGCCCAGAGTGGAGGAAGAAGACCTTTCCTCGGACCAGGCCTCCATTATTTCAGAACATTTTGAAGACCAGGAACATTCTTACTCCCCTTTTGAAGATTCTGATGCAGAGGAGTCCATTCCCTCTGTCTCCCCCCCTGAGGATTACTCTTTTGGGGAAACCTTACATACCTTGAGGGAACACTTCCACTGGGAAGGCCAAGAGTACTCAGACTCCAAGAAAAGGCTTAGGGATTTCCTCTTGCTCCCTCAGCACAGGCCTCTGGCTATACCTCTCGTCTTAGACATACTAGATGATGTGTATTCGGAGGCCTGCCTTAACCCAGATTCTTTACCTCCAGCTCCAGTCAAGCCTAATAGGTATTACCGGGTTCCTGATTCACACCAATTTCTATACAAAAGCCATGCGGCTGACCCAGAAACTATTTCACAGGGTCCCAAGGGAATTAAGGCCTCCACTGCTAAAAATCCATTACCTTCAGAGAGAGATTCCAGAGCTTTAGAAAGGTGGGGAAAGAAGGTATACACCTCGGCCACCTTAACCATGAGGGCATTAAACTGTCAGTTCCATATGTTAAAGTACCAACGGTTTCTGTTATCACAGTTGAAAAGCAAAATGTCACAACCTGAACAACCAGACTTGAAGGAGTTGCAGGATTTGTTACATAGAGCAGAACAAGTGGGTAAACATACCTTACAATGTGGTTTTGATGCTTTAGAGGCCTCTTGTAGAGCTGCTGTTACAGGATCAGTCATACGTAGACATGCTTTACTGGATGCACCTCTGCAAAAAAATGTATTGTTTGGTGTTAAAGCTGAGGAGGTATTAAAGAAAATGGAGGAAAAGGCAAAATCAATGCAAACAGTGAAATATTTCCTACAGGTACAACCTCCACGTTTCAGTAGAAATTGGCCTTCCAAAAATTGGTCTTTTCCAGCCACGGACAGACCCCAAAGAGGTAGATACAGGCGCCCGAGGGGTAGAGGGCAATCTCAAGGATAGTTTAGAGGCAGACAATGGCAAGCACCTACACAAAGAGGTGGTGAGGATAGTTCACAGCCATTCAGAAAGCAGAACCAATGACTTTCCCCTTTGCATGCCAAGCTAGGCTCAAATGGCAGCACCTTTAGGAGGAAAACTGGCATTATTTTCACAAAATTGGCATATTGTCACAAAAGACAAATGGATCCTGGACATTATAGACAGAGGCTACAGATTCCACTTTCACACCCTTCCAAAAATGAGAGGCATGCCAAACCTGCCACACAATCAAAGGGCAGAGGCACAAAAACAAAATTTCAGATCTCATGGACATGAAAGCTATTCAAGAGGTACCTGCACAAGAACACGGTCAAGATTTTTATTCCAGACTATTCCTGGTACCAAGAAAGGGAAAAGAGTGGAGACAGCAGCTTCTTCCTATGCTGGGCAAGGAGTCTTGGCTGGTAACATTGGACCTCAAGGAGGCATACCTGCATGTCCCAATCAGACAGGATTGCAGAAGATACCTCAGATTTCTTGCAGGTTCAACCCATTATCAATTCTCTGCATTGCCCTTTGGCTTATCTACTGTGCCCCGAGTATTCACAAAATCCCTGGCATCAGTAATTGCCTTCTGCAGACTTCAAGGGATACAAATATACCCATAACTGGATGACTGCCTGATCCAAGCGGACAGCAAGCACATACTTCTGAAACACCTGGCGTATGTAATGTTGTTGAAATCTCTCGGATACACAGTCAACAAAAAGAAGTCAAGACTAATAGCCTCTCAAACAATAATTTTCCTGGGTGCCAGCTTGGATACAAACACCCAGATGGCCTACCTTATGCCAGAGAAACAAGGGCAACTAACTCAATACTTCAGAAAACTGGCAACTTTCACCAGGCTGACTGCAAGGAAAATCCTGCAGGCTCTGGGATTCATGGCATCTTGCATCCTACTAATCCCATGTGCAAAGCTGCATATGAGGAAACTTCAATGGTACCTAAAAAACCTATGGTCTCAACACAGCCACAGTTTGGAAACAATAATACCACTGATTCCATGTCTTCAAAATGTATTTCTGTGGTGGGCTCAATCATGCCAAAGAAACACAGGTCTACCATTCTGCAAGCCTCAAGCAAATCAAGTCATCACAACAGATGCCTCTGATTACGCCTGAGGGGGGCGCACATGACAGATCGGTGCATTCAGGGCAAATGGTCCCAAAAAGAAAAGCACCTACACATCAATCAAAAGGAAATGCTAGCAGTAATAAATGCTATTACAGCTTTCAAAGACCTGATGCATCCAGGCCAGCTATTGATAAGGACAGACAACACCACAGTTAATGTGGTACATAAACAAACCGGGAGGAACCCATTCATACCCCCTATGCAGGCTAGCCATGTCTCTTTGGAACATGGCTCTGGAATTGCAAATCGAGCTTCAAGCGCAGTTCCTGCCAGGCAAAGAAAACACGCTGGCAGACGACCTAAGCAGAAATATGACAGATCCACACGAATGGAAGTTGCATCCTCAAGTTTTTTCAAAGATAATTCAAGCATGGGGAAGGCCAGACATAGATCTCTTTGCCTCCCACAGAAATCACCAATTGGCAAAATTCTGCTCAAGGACCTTTCATCCACAGACCTGGAAAGTGGACACACTCTCTTTCAGTTGGACAACAATGACAGTTTATGCCTTTCCACCTCTTCCTCTGCTGCCCAAAGTTCTATTAAAAACCAGAGCAGACAGACCAAAGATGATTCTCATTGCTCCAGACTGGCCAAGACAACACTGGTACCCACTCCTGAGGAGCCTGACGCATTCCCCACCATGGATCCTGCCTCTAATGCCTCTTCTACTGACTCAGCACAACTTCAAAACTCTTCACAGTCAGCTGAAAACACTCAATCTAGCCGCATGGAAGATTCCTTAAAATCACAACAGACCCTACTCTCCAAGGAGGTGCAGGATGTCATTTTGGAGGCCAGAAGACCTTCTACTAGAAAAGCCTACTCCGCAAAATGGAAACGGTTTTGTGCTTGGAATGAGAAAAAGGGCCAGAACCCTGGAATACTGAATTTACCTCAAATATTACAGTACCTAGCTGAGATGCTAAGCAGAGGACTTTCATTCTCCTCCATCAAAATCCATGCCTCAGCCATTTCTGCAGAATTCAACACTGATCCTCCTTTATTCTCTCACCCCCTCTTAAGACAGTTCCTCAGAGGGGTAAGAATATAAAACCCCCAAGGAAACAACCAGTACCTGCTTGGGACCTCAATTTCATTCTAGAAAAACTTACTTTGCCTCCCTTTGAGCCAGCTGCATCCACAGAACTGCAATAATTTGTCCTGGAAAACAGCCTTCCTGCTGGCTATCACCTCCGCTCGTAGGGTTTCAGAACTACAAGCCCTCATGGCTGTGCAGCCTTTCATCATTTTCCATCAGGACAGAGTATCCTTGCGAACCAACCCTTCCTTTATGCCAAAGGTAGTATCAGGGTAGCCTTGAATCAGGCTATCCACTTACCTACCTTTTACCCCAATCCTCAAAACAAAGGGGAGAGACTACTACATTCCTTGGACATTCATAGGCAGCTACGTTATTATTTGGACAGAACAAAGCCTTTCAGAAAATCAGAGCAACTCTTTGTGTCCTATGCTACAGGAGCTCAAGGGAAGCCTATTTCCAAACAGACAATCTCAAAATGGATAGCCCACTGCATATGCTTTTGTTACTCTTTTCATGGTAAAACTGTACCTGCAGGCCTCAGGTCTCACTCCACAAGGGCCGCAGCCACCTCTGCAGCTTTCCTCAGGGGGGTTCTTACCAAAGATATTTTGGAAGCTGCCACTTGGAGTTCTGTACATACTTTCTCCAAGCACTATCACCTACCATTATACTCCAAATCTAGAGCAGGCTTTGCCACTGCAGTCTTGCAGGGCATCCTGGCTCCTCCTAGTTCCACCTAGTGGCTGCCACCGGTTTTGTAGCTTTGGTTTCTACCCTTTTGTTATGACTGCAGCTGTATGCACGATGAACATAGTACAGTTTTGTACCTACCATAAATGTAGATGTTCGAGTGCTAATACAGCTGCAGTCCAGGTTTCCCTCCCTCCCTCCTTCCCCTCTGGGACAGGCCTAATGGCTAACTCTTCCTCAAACTGATTGGGTTATTCTTTTATGGTGTATTTGCTTGCAACTACTGTTTTTTGATTATACTGCATTGCATTATTACATAAATTTATGTATTGCCTTCCTTCTGGGGGCACCTGACATCTGGGGCAAGAAAAACTGAAGAAAATGTCGTTGGCTGGATGTCCTTCAAGGATGCAACTGCAGTCCTTACATATGGGTTGTCCTGCCTCAGGCAGCCCTTCGGTCGGCCGGATTCCAAAGTCTGGGTCCGGCGTCTGCTGATGTCGCCTTTCCCCGACATCAGAGCGCCTAGGGTATAAAAACGTCAGCCGACGCCATCTTCTTCCCTCTTTCTTGCTGCGTGGCGCCCGAAGCAGAAGCAGTTCGCAAGTGCCGGTCGGTCAGCTCCTGTGTTTTCAGCTACTGAAGTCTTCAAAAAAGCTAAGTACCCCGTTGGGGACCTTTTCTTGCCTCAGCCGATGTCAGATAAAACTGTAAAAGTTAATAATTGTTTAACTTGTGGGAAACAAATACCTCATAAGGATTTCCACTCTTACTGCTTACCCTGTCTAGGCCCAGAACACAACGTCTTGGCCTGTACAGCTTGTGCTTCTTTCAATAAACGCACTCTTAGACGTCGGTCAGAGTTTGCACAGGATTATTTTGGGGAAGATTTCTGTTATATCATGCCGTCGGAGCTTCCGACAACACATTTACCTAAAAAACGGAAGGATAAGGACCGACACTCGCGGTCCACGGTCTCGACCGACACCATGCTTAGGCCTACCGCGAGTGTCTTGGTCTCTTCTGAGCGGGTTTCACAACCGCTACAGACCGACGACACCGCCCACCGTTACCGGTGCGGAGGCCAGCTCGGTGCCGGTTTCTGTTCTCCCCTCTGAGACCGTTGCCCAGGATATTTCTGACACCATTTCAGTGGATAAGACTACTCCAGCACGTGGGGCTGCCAGGCCTCAAGTGTCTATGTCCATTAAGGCCTACACACATGCTAAGGCTGCCAAACATGCTAAGTCTCTCCCTCCAAGATCTGTTTCTCTGGGATCTGCTTCTGGTTCTCAAATTTTAAGTTTAGCTGAGGACCTTATTTCTTTAATTAGGGGTTCTCAGCCACATCCAGATAGAGGCTCTCAGCCACCTTTTGTCCAGAGGCCTAGGGGTGAGCAGGTAGATCCCCAGTCCTCTGATGAGGCCTCAGGTGATTCTGCACATTCAGACTACCAGGAGGAGGCCTTCCCGGCCTACAAGGACTCTGATGCGGAGGAATCCATTCCCACTGCTTCTCCTCCTGAGGAGTTTTCCTTTGGGGAAACGCTTCATTCCATGAGGGAACACTTCAAATGGCAAGGCCAAGAATACTCAGATTCTAGGAAAAGGTTAAGGGAATTTTTAAAGCTACCTCAGCATAGACCCTTAGCTATTCCTCCAGTTTTAAATGTTTTAGATGATGTGTACTTAGAATCTAGTGTTTCCCCTGACTCCCTCCCCCCTGCCCCTGTCAAGCCAGACAGGTACTACAGGGTCCCAGACACACATCAATTTCTGTACAAGGGCCATACTGCTGACCCTGAAACTATTTCTCAGGGGCCTAAAGGGGTTTCCCCCACTACTGCTAAGAATCCACTTCCTTCGGAAAGAGATTCTAGGGCTTTAGAAAGGTGGGGCAAGAAAGTATATACATCTTCCACCCTTTCTATGCGAGCATTAAATTGTCAATTTCATATGATTCAGCATCAGGAATACATGTTGGATGACTTGCAAAAGAAATTGGCTTCCCCTGAACCATTAGATAGAAAGGGGTTACAGAATTTGGTTCATAATACTCAGCAGGTTAGCAACCATTTCCTTCAGTGTGGATATGATGCATTGGAAGCTTCATGTAGAGCAGCAATGACAGGTGCGGTCATACGCAAACATGCTTGGTTAAAGGAACAAACATTGCCAGACCATGTGAAAATTAAGCTTTTGGACGCACCACTAGAGAAACATAAGCTATTTGGTGCTACTGCACAAGAGGTTTTAAAGAAAATAGAGGAAAAGGCAAAATCAGTGCAAACAGTCAAAGATTTCCTCCAGGTACAGCCTCCAAGATTCAGCAGGAATTGGCCTTCTAAGCATTGGGCCTTCCCAGACACAGACAAATTTCAAAGAGGCAAAAACAGACGTTGCAGAGGTAGAGGGCAAACTCGAGGCTCCTACAGAGGATGCCAATGGCAGCCTCCGAACCAGAGAGGTGGGGCAGGACCTTCCACTGCTCCGCAGGGACAATCTCAATGACTTGACTTTGACTCCGCCATCCAGGGCTCAATTAGAAGCACCTTTGGGTGGAAAATTATCTTTATTCTCACAAAATTGGCACAATATTACAAAGGACAAATGGATACTGGACATAATGGACAAAGGATACAGACTCCATTTTCATACACTACCAACAAGACATGGCAGGCCAAACCTGCCACCAAATCAAAGGGCAGAGGCACTCAAACAAATAACAAACCTACTTCAAATAAGAGCAATAGAGAAGGTTCCTTCTGCAGAACAAGGCCAAGGATTTTATTCAAGACTGTTCCTTGTTCCAAGAAAAGAAAGCCAATGGAGACCCATTCTGGACTTGTCCGCACTGAATACTTACCTTATTGTGCCAAAATTCAAAATGCTGACTTTACAGCAACTCCTTCCCATGCTGGGCAAGGGGTTTTGGCTGGTAACTCTGGACCTCAAGGAGGCATACCTGCATGTCCCAATCAGACAAAGTTGCAGAAGATGCCTCAGATTTCTTGCAGGTTCAGAGCATTATCAATTCTCAGCATTGCCCTTTGGCTTATCTACTGCACCCAGAGTGTTCACGAAATGCCTGGCATCAGTAATTGCACATTGCAGACTCCAGGGGATACAGATATACCCTTACCTGGACGACTGCCTTATACAAGCGGACAGCCAACAAGCCTTGTTAAAAAACTTGGACTACGTCATTCACCTACTGCAGGCCTTGGGATACACAGTCAGTATTCAGAAATCAAGTCTCGTACCATCCCAACAAATACCTTTCCTGGGTGCCACACTGGACACAAACACCCAGATGGCGTTTCTGACAAAAGAAAAACAAAAACAATTACCAGAATACTTCAGAAATTTGGCAACACACACCCAGATGACTGCAAGGAAAATCCTGCAGGCCCTGGGTTTCATGGCATCTTGCATTCTTCTTATCCCACACGCAAGGCTGCATATGAGGAAACTACAATGGTATCTAAAAAGTTTATGGTCTCAACACAGCCACAGCCTGGAAGCATTGATCCCACTCATTCTATGCCTTCAAAAGGAATTTCTGTGGTGGGCTCAAGCAAGCCAGATAAACAAAGGTCTGCCATTCAGCAAGCCTCGTACAAGTCAAACCATAACAACAGACACCTCGGACCATGGATGGGGGGCGCACATGGAGGGCAGATGCATTCAAGGACAATGGACACAAAAAGAAAAGCACCTGCACATCAAACAAAAAGAAATGCTGGCAGTGATACATGCAATCAAGGCCTTCGAAAAGTTCATGCATCAGGGCCATCTACTAATAAAGACAGACAATACCACAGTTATGTGGTACATAAACAAGCAAGGAGGTACCCATTCCTACCCTCTTTGCAGACTGGCAATGAATCTCTGGGACATCTCCCTACAATTGAAAATAGAGCTACAATCCCAGTTTGTACCAGGGAAGGACAATGTTCTGGCGGACAGCCTAAGCAGAAACATCATGGATCCACACGAATGGATGTTGCATCCAGACACTTTCTTACAAATAACTCAAGCATGGGGAAGGCCGGACATAGATCTTTTTGCCTCCCATCTCAATCACCATCTGAGAAAATTTTGCACAAGGACATACCATCCTCAAGCATGGAAGGTGGACGCTCTCTCTTTCAGTTGGAACTCTCTAACACTATATGCCTTACCACCTCTTCCTTTGATGACCAAGGTGTTGCTAAAGATCAAGACAGAGCAACCGAAAGTCATACTGATAGCTCCAGACTGGCCAAGACAACACTGGTACCCACTGCTACGGAGCTTAACGCACACCAATCCGTGGCTCCTTCCTCAAAGGCCACTTCTTCTGACACAGCACAATTACAGGACACTACACCCCAGCTTGAAAACATTGAAGCTGACAGCTTGGAAGATTCCATGACTATTCCTCAGGATACACTTTCCAAAAGGGTAAAAGATATCATCCTGGAGGCACACGGACCTTCCACTAGAAAAACATACTCAGCAAAATGGAAGAGATTTCTTTTCTGGAACAGCAAAAAGGGTCAAGACCCATCAGTGATGAGCATTCCACAGATCCTAGAATATTTGGCCGAAATGCTCCACAATGGCCTTTCATATTCTTCCATAAAAATACATGCTTCAGCAATATCTGCCAAATATAACACTGATCCGCCTGTATTTTCTCACCCATTGCTAAGACAGTTTCTAAGAGGTATAAAGAACATCAACCCTCCAAGGAAACCACCAGTGCCTGCATGGGACCTCAACTTCATGCTGGAAAAATTAACTCTTCCTCCCTTTGAACCAGCAGCATCTTCAGAGTTGAAATTTCTGTCTTGGAAGACAGCTTTCCTTCTGGCAGTAACCTCAGCAAGAAGAGTCTCTGAGCTACAGGCCCTTATGGTAATACAACCATTTCTCATTTTTCATCAGGACAGAATTTCTTTTGAGAACCAATCCGTCATTCATGCTAAAGGTGGTATCCAGGGTGTCCCTGAATCAAGCTATTCACCTGCCTACCTTTTTTCCCAATCCTCAAAATAAAGGGGAGAGACTTCTGCACACCTTGGACATACACAGACAGTTGCGCTACTACTTGGACAGAACAAAGTTTTTCAGAAAATCTGACCAGCTTTTTGTAGCTTACGCTGCTGGATTGCAGGGAAAAGCAATTTCCAAACAGACAATTTCTAAATGGATTGGAAATTGCATTCGATTCTGCTACTCTTTTCATGGAAAAGCTGTGCCATCTGACATCAGGCCACATTCCACCAGAGCTACAGCCACCTCCACAGCCTTTTTAAGAGGAGTGGCAACAAAGGACATTTTAGAAGCTGCTACATGGAGCTCCGTGCATACATTTTCCAAACATTACAACCTGCCTTTATATTCCAGATCCAGAGCAGGGTTTGCTTCTGCAGTCCTGCAGGGCATTTTAGCTACACCATCTTTGTCTTAGTGCCTACCACCCCCAGGTTGGCTATGGTATTCAACCCATATGTAAGGACTGCAGTTGCATCCTTGAAGGACATAGTACAGTTTTGTACCTACCATAAATGTAGATGTCCGATAGGTATGCAACTGCAGTCAGGTTTTCCCTCCCACCTACCCCTCTGTGGTATTCCTTTGGGTTTCTACCCTTCATTTTAGCTACCTAGGGTAATCTTTTATGGTGTATTTGTTTTTGTCGGTGTTGATATGATGGCTTAGTGGTTAACTACTGTGACTATAGTGTATAGGGTCCTGAGTTTGAGCCTTGCCAAGGCAGTTTATTTACTAAGTTTGGATGGCCAAGCGGTGTAAGGTGCTATGTGAAGATCACAATCTCCCCTGGAGGTATGGGTTTGAATCCCACTTCTAACATATTGGGGGTGGGAGGTTGGCATAATGGTTAAGTTGTTTACCTTAGAAACATAAGGTGCAGGGTTTGATTCTCACATGGGGTAATTGGCTAGGCTGAAAATGGCCCACAAGGGCAGTTAGCCTATTACTAATCTATTACTATTACTAATCTATGTTATTGTACTTGTCTGGAATTTTTTCTCTATTTTCAAAATTTAGCCTTCCTTAGAGAGCACCTGGCATCTGGGGCAAGAAACACTGAAGAAGATGGCGTCGGCTGACGGTTTTATACCCCAGGCGCTCTGACGTCGGGGAAAGGGCGACATCAGCCGACGCCGGACACAGACTTTGGAATCCGGCCGACCGAAGGGCTGCCTGAGGCAGGACAACCCATATGTAAGGACTGCAGTTGCATACCTATCGGACATCTACATTTATGGTAGGTACAAAACTGTACTTTCCTTTATACCCCTGTCGCACTGACGTCAGGGAAGAAGCGACGACATCCGACGCCGGACCTAGACTTTGGAATTCGGCCGACCGAGGACCCGCCTGACGGCAGGAAAACCCATCTGTTATGACTGCAGCTGTATCGGCACTCGAACATCTACATTTATGGTAGTTACAAAACTGTACTTTCTAGACATTGTAGATGATGTATTTTCAGAGTCCGGCCTGTCTCCTGACACTTTATCCCCTGCACCTGTTAAGCCAGACAGATACTACAGAGTTCCAGACTCTCATAAATTTCTATATAAAAACCCTGCTGCTGACCCAGAAACTATTTCTCAGGGTCCCAAAGGGGTCAAGGCTTCCACTGCAAAAAAACCCTGTCCCCTCTAATAGGGATTCTAGGGCACTGGACAGATGGGGGAAAACGTTTACACTTCTGCTACCTTGGCTGTAAGGGCTTTAAATTGTCAGTTTCATATGCTTAAATATCAGCAATACTTAATGTCACTGCTAAAACAGAAAATTTTGACATTCTGAATGTACTGATAACAAGGAAATGCAGGATTTATTGCATGCAGCTGAACAAGTGGGAAAGCATACTTTGCAATGTGGTTTTGATTCACTGGAGGCCTCTTTCAGGGCCGCTATTACTGGTTCTGTTATTAGAAGGCATGCTTGGTTAAAGGAACAGAATTTGCCTGATCATGTTAAAGCAAAATTATTGGATGCTCCATTACAGCATGTTACTTTGTTTGGTGTTAAGGCAGAAGAGGTGTTGAAGAAAATGGAGGATAAAGCGAAATCTATGCAGACAATTAAGGATTTCCTACAGGTACAGCCACCCAAGTTTAGCAGGAACTGGCCTTTTAAGAAATGGTCCTTTCCAGTGTCAGACAGGCCACAGAGAGGCAGATACAGACACCCTAGAGGCAGATCCCAGCCCCAAGGCGCATACAGGCCTAAACAATGGGGTGCTTCTACCTCCAAAAGCGGAGAAAACAAATCACAGCCATACAGGAAACAGTCCCAATGACTTCCCTCTGCCAAGGCCAAGCACTTATCTTTTGGCAGCACCCTTAGAGGAAAACTAGCACTTTTTTCACAAAATTGGCACATGATCACCCAGGACAAATGGGTCTTGAATATAGTGTCTCAGGGCTACAGGTTCCACTTTCACACCCTTCCAAAGACAAAAGGTATGCCAGACCTGCCACACAATCAATGGGCAGAGGCACAAAAGCAAGTTTCATCCCTCATGGACATGAGGGCTATTCAGCGAGTACCACAGCAAGAGCAGGGACAAGTATTTTACTCAAGACTTTTCTTGGTACGCAGAAAGGACAAAGCCTGGAGACCAATACTGGATCTGTCTATTCTAAACACTTTTCTGGACGTTCCAAAATTCAAAATGTTGACTCTGAAGCAGCTTCTGCCCATGCTGGGCAAAAAGGCTTGGCTTGTAACTTTGGACCTCAGGGGCATACCTGCATGTCCCAATCAGACAGTCTTGTAGAAGATACCTCAGATTCATAGCTGGCTCAATGCACTACCAGTTCTCTGCACTGCCCTTTGGCTTATCTACTGCGCCCAGAGTCTTCACAAAATGCCTGGCACCAGTAATTGCTGGGTTTAGACCGTCTTGATACAGGTTAGTTTTACCCTACTGATAATGTGTTGTTGCAATAATAATCCTACTCCGTAAGAGAGAAATTGCAGGTTCAGACATTTGGTGTTGGTATTACATTGGTATTACAACCCACATGACCAGAGTTTGACAAGTGGCTCAGGCACCAGTCAGAGAGAGCATGGGGGAGAAGAGAAATGACAAAGCAAAGCTTCACATTTCTTTGAGTATGGGCTGCAAGCATGTGCCCATAGATGATGTCCATAGGTGAAGTCCCACAAGAGACCAGGGCTCACATAGAGGTGAAGCCTACAAGGAGGTAGTACTGGAGGTGTGGATGTCAATTGCAGGGTGCATTGTACACCAACCCATTAGGCATGATTGGGCAAATGCAGAGGGAGGCTAGGGATAATAGCAAAAAAGGTCACCCACAGCATAAATGATTGCTCTCTCTCTCTCTCTCAATTATCTTGACTCTTACCTGCAAGAAAAAAAAAATAAGCCAAATGGCTCCCTCAACTAGGTAGAATAATCGGGCCCATACAACAGACAGAGGCAGGACTTAATGGCTGGCACAAGAAAAATGGAAAAAAAATACAATGCAGCAAGTTCTCCACTTTAAGATGAAGAAAACAGGCAGGCTACTGCAGGCACGAAGAAAGTACAGTTGTGTACCTACCATGAATGTAGATGTTCGAGTGTATTCACTGTTGCAGTCATTACACTTGGGTTATCCTGCTGGCAGGCTACCTGCAGTTGGCCTGAATTCCAAATTCCTGGTCCGGCGTCGGTTGCTGTCGCCTCTTCCCTGACATCAGTGCGCCAGGGGTGGTTTAAGCCTTGCAGGAGATGGACCTCCATGTGCTCCTTTATCTGGATGAATGGCTTCTGCTGTTCTTATCAGTGGACTTTCTGTAACCAATTTTGGTTGAACACTTAGGAAAGCAAGTCATGTGGGTATTCAAATGAGAAGTCCTCTCTGGCCTTGGCCTTGACCTTGACTGAGAGCATTGCTCTTCACTGAGTAATGCTGGGCAGACCTCCATGTCATATTTTCATGCTTGCAGAAAAGACACTGGAGGTTTTGACTTGGGCAACTTTAGTGAGAACATGGAGGTATATGCTTGATCTCTAGTGTATCTTCTGGGCTTAATGGTGGCCATTATCTTTATGGTGCCTGTAATATGCTTAATAATGTGGGTCTCATAGGATAGTGAGATGTTTATGGCTGCTTAGTCACCAGTCACCTAACAATCTGCTACTGCTACCAGTCTGCTGTTTTCAGGCTCTGAAATGTTGTACATTTCTCACCAGTCATAGTGTAGGGCTTTCCTTCCCACAAATAAATCCTTCTTTGGTTCTGATGAATGTTTTGCAAGTGGGTTGGAAAACCTGTATGGTGTAGGGGAATTAGATCGCTAGGAGAGAGGCTTCAAACTGTCCTGGAGCAATACACAGTGCTTTGTGACTTGAAGGTTTGAAAGTGGAGGTGAGACTAGAGATCGTTCTACTTCAGTCAGTCAGCTAGTCTGTAGTATGGTGTATAAGATATTGTGGCATGTGCTTAAGTCTTATAGGTTCATAGGTTGGTACTAGGCTATCGGCCCTAGGGCCTATACAAGCCTAGCCATAACAATTCCCTGGCTATTTCTTCCCACACTATTTACTTCCCTGGACTCCTGTCTAGCAGGGCGACTGATGTGATCCCCGGGGTGAATTTCCTTTCTCCCATCCAATCCACAAGGTTCCTTTTGAAGAGGCCCAAAGAGGCGCTCTGCTTGACATGTATGGGCAGTCTATTCCAGAGTCTGGGAAGTCTCTGGGACAGGAACCTATCCCTCCAGCATGTTTTGTTTATTGTGATGACAAGATTTAGATCCCTGGAACGTGTGGCTCTGAGGGATTGGGATTTTTTTAAGTGTAGCATGTCCAATAGCACTGGGTTTGACATGGCCTTGTATGTCCCTCCAGTACAGCTCTTTTGATTGTGCACCTTTAACTCCTAGTGGGCGTGGCTTGAGCTTTTAAAAAAGAGTTATCACCTTACAATTCTAACAAATACTCATCGACATAGTTCAAATATCAATACAATTGTGTTTGCCATCTTGTATGCTTCAAGATAAAATATTTTGATACCTTGTACAGGGCATGGTTTTGGAATTATTAATGCAAATATGAGCAAGCAATACTTGACGCCTAGAGGAGCAGTAGGAGGTAACTGCAGATGCACCTGGAGGCGTCACTCGGATGTAGAGATCGCCTCGGAGTAGACAATATGCGACAGAGTATAGCTGGAATTTTTTAAGGCGGTCAGCATAGGGCATCTGCTTTAGGCCTGTGATTCTTTTAGTGAGATATTTCTGCGGCCTTTCCAGTTGTTGCAGATGTCTTGAGAGGTACATACCAAATGGGGCGATGTATTCTATAATGAGTCTAATGAGGGATGAGTACAGTGGGACAATGACGACCTTTTTTCTGGATGAAAAGCCCTTAGTTATGAGGTGTGCCACATAGAAGGATTTCCTAACTGCTGTGGCAATGTGGTTATTGAAGGTGAGACCACTGTCCACCTGTGTCCCTAAGTCTCTTATTACACTTTCGGTGTTTAGTGTACTGCCACCTATGTGATAATTCACGGGTACTGGGAAGTTATGCAAAGTACACACCAGAAAACAGATGTGTGGCACTTGTCATAGAGGTATCACCCTTTTAATCAGTCACATCCTAGGAGAAGCGAATTTGCTGGTGGATTTCCTGAACTGTACATTTCACTTTAAGGTTTCTGTCTGGTCAGTCTCGTCTGGACTGGGGCACCGTAAAAATTAGCATCTTTGCAAGACAGGAGAGAAGAGTCTTCCCTCTTCTATTCAATTCAACAGTGCAGGATGGAATGGTATTGTAACTGCATTTTTACTGCAGTGTAACTTGTAATCAGTGCTGTCTGATGGGTGGTAGTTAGGAGAAAATCTAGTACTACTGCACTTGAGTATTAGTTGGAAGAAAACTTTACTGCAAACCCCCCTCCCCCCCCAAAAAATAAGACATCACTGGGGGAAAAATATATGTTTGCTGATTTAGTTCACATTACTGGGGAGAAGGTAGGAGATGGGCCATGGTGATTTCTGGTGAGATGAATTGTTTGGTACTGTCAGTAATAATTTTATAAGTAGAGGGAGTTAACAGTAAAGGAAGTGGTGTTTGGTAATAAATTAATTAAAACATTTGAAACTTGACGAGAAAGACTTAGTTGTATTAACTAAGGTGAAATTTCAGGGCAGCCAGTTGATGAGACTACCTGTGTAGCATCACTCACTTCTGTTTGTGAAAATTAGTGTGGGGAGCAGTACTTTTCTCTAAATAATGGGCTGTATACTTTTTGTCCAACCAGCTTTTCCAAGGATTAGAACAATCTGTAATCTACTCTTCTGGTGTGTACTTTGCATAACTTCCCAGTTGGGTACTCCTGTTTTAGCATACATAAGATATGTACCGAATGAATTCAACCAAATACAAATTCTGAGTTTTACGTTTTTTACAAATTGTCAATACATAAGATATGTTTAAAATACATATAAGATATCTTACTTAACATCTAAAATTTGTGTTTTTGTTTGCATTAGCAGATGTTGAATGTATGGTAACTTGATTATAGAAAAAATATCTTTTGTTAAGAGTATTGTTGATATGCATGTTATTTTCTGTGCTTATTTTTCTGGTATAGTTGTATTTGTAAATCGGCTATCATGTGTTCCATTTAAGTGATATTGTTCAATTTCTTTGTATTTATTTTCAGGTTATAAAATGTATCATTAACTTTCTTCTTGTTTATTTTAAAGTTGGTGTGGTCCTTGCAAAATACTTGGTCCTAGATTGGAAAAAGCTGTAGCTAAGCAGAACGGAAAGGTGACTATGGCCAAAGTTAACATTGATGATCTTACAGACCTTGCTTTTGAATATGAGGTACGTCCATTTGTTTCTTTTATGTAGAAGTAGTGGTTTAGAGGGAGGCATAAGCTGATCATTACTAACAGTAACATTATGTGTGGCGAACTGAGTGTAGACTTGTTTGAAATGAAAATACCCACCACTGGCATTTTTAAATGATTTTATATTTATGTGCATACAGTTAATCCACCCAGGGGTAATTGTTACCTAGCAGTCAGTAAAAATGCAATGTTGCCTAGGTGGGAGTAATTAGTAGTGGAATCTGATAGGTGAACTTTTTACAAAAGCAGCACACTTGGCCTCCGCATGATTAATTGCCCCCTCCCCCACATTTGTCCTCTCCCAAGTACATTTGGTAGTATAGTAATATCCCTGTCTTCTTATCCTCATCCATCCTCAGCACATTGGTTGGTAGGACACTGTCCCACCTCCAGTGCACAGTCCATAAGTAACATTGCGCCTTTCTGGTCTCCACCCTCCTCCCTGGTGACTGAGTATTGCTTCCGTAAAGACTTCAACGTATATACTGTCGTATTTGCAATGTTTAAGACTGTTTAAGAAGGGACATTATTTGGGAAGGTGCAGTGATCTCATCAGATCTGTCAAAAGCATTTGACTCAGTCAGACACCCCTGATTACTTTCCTGTCAGATATTTGGTGTAGGTTCCCGTGCACTACATCCCACTGTTTTTTCATCTGTTTCCTCATCAGGGCTTCGGTCTCACTTTCCAGCAAGGTGGGCTTCCCTGTGGCAGCCTAGGCCTGACCCAACTGGATGTCAACACACGCTCCTAGCGCTAAAGGGGCCTCCTTAGCAAAAGAGCTGCACTTTTTGAGACAAAAGATCTGTAACACTGCGGCTCCTCGACGGGTTCTCGCTGCCCCCACATGGGTATTTCACTTGACTGTGCACTACATTGATGTAAAGTTACTTGGAAGGGAGCAAGATTTGAGTTAAATGTGAATGGATCTTTTCAAACAGATGAGAAATTCCCAGAGCTCCTTCCTGATTTTTTTTTTGTTATTGCAGTGTTTGCATCACTGATTTTTGCATGCTGTTTTACTATAAGCATTTCATACATTATATATGCTGGCCAACACCATGTATGCATTCAAGTTTAAAAAAAAAAAATTTAATTTTCCAAAGTTAGTTGATATTTTTAATTATATTATTTCAGTTGTTTTATAATTGCTGTTTAGAAATATTTTGGATATATATTAACTTAGTATGAATTTTACAAGAGTATTGATTAGCCATTTTAGATTACCTGACTTTTAAATGTTTGCAGTTAAGCAGTTGAATTATGGTAATTGTTTTTTTTTCTAATTAAGTCTCTACTTCATGTATTTGGGAGAAGAAATTTAAATTTTTAGTAAAATCTGCTAAATTCGACAATTGGGTTACCTATCACTTTCTGTCTGCTGACCTATTTTGTTGGGAGTGTTTTACATTTCTACACAAATGTCATCCCCAGCAATGCAGTTGCATTCCTGACCCCAACACATTAATAAGTTACTTACAGATTCTCCTCATTCTTATAGTCTTCTCCTTGGCACAGCAGTATAGTGACAGATTTCCCTATTTCTCTTGCAGTTTCACATAAATGTATTACTGTAGACCCCCCTTTTGCTTTCCAGACGCAGCACTGGCACAAAAAGTGCATCAAAACAAGTCCTCCTCACCACCACTGCAGTTGGTGCTTTCCTATGGTACAGCTGCACAAACAGATTCCCAGTTAGTATTTTTCTTTTCCTGGCATAGTGCAATTTCAGTACACTTGGCCCCACTGAACACTTTCATCTGCACATTGCTCAACTAGGACCTGCTTTTGCAAGGCATAGGCTTGAAATGACTGTTTCCGAAGAAAGCTTACTGCCTTTCTGGATAGTGTTGCTGGGGTATCTTAGGACTACTAGACTTGTGCCACTGCAGCAGTTCTACATCAGTGGCATAGCAGACAGGATGGTGGTGGGTGACTGCTTTCATGTTGTACTATCAGTGACATGACAGTGCTTGCTACCACAACTTCTCTGACCCTTTCTTGGATACATTGACACCCCCCAGCCTTGAAGAAGATGCATGAACTCATTCCCTTCTTGTGCTGTGAATGAAGAGATGTCATATTACTCAGTGCTGGCTTTGTGATTCCGTTGACCCATATGAGTGATATTACAAGGTCTAGAAAGATTTGTTAGCAAGTTTCATATACATTTCAATGTCATAGTCTTATCACCTCCATTGTTTGGCCAAATAGTGGAGCTGAGTCTGTGACACTGAAATATAAATGACATTTTAATGTTAATGCTAGCTCTAACAAGGTAGTTGTTTTAGTCTTCCATAGGTCCTAACTTATTTAATACCAAAATATGCTGTCTCATCTTAGTGGCAGTTTTACTTTAGAACAACATGCATAGTTAGGTGTAAGTGGTGATTGTCCAGTTAAGATGTTAAATAATTCTTACTGATACACTAGGTAGTCTCCCTGCCTAGGAAACAAGAACTGGTCAGCTTCACAAAGCTTCTCCCTGCCCCAAGTGTGTATTAGTGTAGTGCTTATGCTCACTTTGTAACAGCCTACTTGCCATATTGTTTTTCTGTCAGTGTGTGAAAGAGGGACTGACAGGGAATGTACTATTTGTGCTTTTTTTTCTTATGAAGGAACTGGGTAAAGTGTGTGTTTGTGTGTGTGTGCTGCCTGTGACAAATTGCCTTCCAACAGACTCATTTCAGCAGCACTTACCCTTTTTTGGCTGTTCATCCTCAGCTACAGCATGGATACCAATTCCAGTCCTGCTGGCTGTTCTCCCACTGTATCTAGAAAGAAAATAACACTTCTAAAGGAGTCCTTGCCATTTTTGTGAACTCAGTCTATGCCTCAGCCAACACTGAGCGAGTCTGCAGTGGTCATTGGTTGTTCCTCAGACCACTCACTCACTTCTCCAGCTTCTTCTGTTGTTCTTTTGGCCATCACATCCTAGAAGATAACCACATCCTCTTTAGCTGTTCCAATGTCCGATATGGGCATGGGAAAACCATCTACTCTAGATCTGGGAGACGCTCCGGGAAATCCTTCTCTGAGAAACCAGGGAAAGAAACCATTAGACTGGGCAGGAGTCCCTCTTTCAAGTCAGTCTTCTTCCATAAAAATTCCTGTTAATAAAAACAAAAAAAAAAAAAAGAAATTGACATTTTTTTTCATCTGAAGAAGTAATTATGGTTAAGAAAGATGAATTTCTTACTTTGGCAAAGGCATTACGGGCAATGAATCCTGTAATGCAAAAGTAATTACATGCAGGCATTCCCTGTAAAGTAATTCCTGAGGAAACATGGTGTGATGATTCTCACTTTGAATGTAGTGTACATTCATTTGTGAAGAAACATGGTGTAGTGATTCTGACTTTGACAGAAATTGGGCTACTCCTATAGATTCCCATGCCCAGTTCTCTGATTGTGAGGAAAATATTCATTCTTATCTTCCTGTGGAGGAATTTCCTTTAATCAGACCGTAGCTAGGATGATTGAGGTATTTTTATGGGAAGAAGTAGATGTTCCCCTGAACTGATGGGATACAATGATATGTATCAAATGGGGATATGTCATCCCTTTCTCATCTATCCTATACAATCAACTCTCAAGGGTGCGTTGGATGCTTCTTGTAGTCATCTGGATATCCAGCCATCAGTCATTTAAAAAGCAGATAAATTTATATAACGTGCCTCAGGCTGCTAATTTTTTTCGCCTTGGATCAGATCCAGCAGCAATTTCCACGGTCTCTCATAATGGTAACAGGTTGATCCTAAACTCAAACCCTTCACCTGGCTACAAAGAAGGCAAGATGATGGACTGCTTAGGTAAGAGACTGAAATCTTAAACACAAACTAGGAAAAACAAAAAAGAAACAGGAGCAGTCAGCTTCCGCCAAATGAAACCAATACGCCACAGGATACAAGACTTTATTAACGTAAAGCGCTTTTCGTCTGCTCGAAAAGCAGACTTCATCAGACAAAGTATAGAACATAATGATATGGTTTTATAGTGAAAATACATCACCAGATACACCAATTAATCAATTTACACAGTAAACAGGTTCAATTACTTTAAAGGAGACTTATTTCATACATACACTATAGCTAAACCCCACTAAGCTTCATGTTAATCTAGAATGCATGAATATAACCTAAATTTCAAATCTATAAATACTATAATAAAGTTTAAATTTGTACCAAAATGGAATATAAAATAATTTAATAGTTAAATGTGAATTTATATATGTATTAAGAATTTTTACATGTATAAAAAATTATAAAACTGTATGAATATAAAAAATCAAATTGTCTAAAATATAAGTTTAAGTAAAGCTAGTATACTAGTCAGAATAATACTGTCCATAACATAAAAATGGCAATAATGTAAACTTCATGTTGTCCATATAATACTGCCCTTCACTAATATTTCTGTGTTAATTAAGTTTATACACTAGAACAGTAATACATACACTAACACCTAGAAGTTAATTGCCTCAAAATAATAATTTGTGTACGAATTGATGTGCATATTAATGTGCACCTCATATACACCAATAAGTCTCTAGATAACTAAGTATTATAATATTATAAAACAAGTTAATCAAATAGTACTAAAAATACATTTCACATATACATTAAAAATAATAAATCACCAATAACAAAAGGTGCATAATTTTAGTTGACTAAGGCATCATATATTGCTATACAAGATGAAAATATAAAATATAAACGCACATAATTTATTCCCTTCCGGCTATCCTATCTTATAAGGCTCTTTAGTTTTAATATACAACTGATAGAGCAACTATCATTTAGTCCTGGATACGCATAAGCATTTAATCTAATCTGCCATTTAAGTTCAAGTTCTTCAAGCAGCAACTTAGAGGGCGCACCCCTCTTATTTTCCAATACTTGGTCAATAACCATAAATTTGAAAGAGTGGTCGCTGAAATTTATGATGTGTTTGGCCAATGCATTTTCTTGTTTCTTCTTTCTCATTGCATATTGGTGTTCGTAAATGCGTTCACGTAACTTACGTTCAGTCTTCCCAACATAGAATCCTGAACATTTCTGGCATTGAGCCAAATGGACTACCATGCCAGTGTTACAATTAGCTCTACAACGCATTTCGAAACACTTCCTGTTAATAAAGAATCTGTTGGACTCATTGATGTATTTACAATAATTGCAATTTTGACATTTGTACATGCCTGGTGTTCGTGTGAAATTGCTATTAGTACCTTCAAGTAATGTTTTCATATTCCTGCCTCTCCTGAAAGTTATTTCAGGATGGCATCCTACCTTACTAACCATAGTAGTATTATTATTATTGAATATTCCCCAGTTTTTCTTAATAATATCTATAAGGAAATAACTATTAGTATAATAGGTAAGAATTAATCTAGGATTAGTAGTCAATGCTAGGCCTTGACTATTATTACCTACATTAGGGGTGGCGATAGAGTTTGTATAACACTCACCATGGGCTACTTTTCTCAATATGGGTTGATAAAAACCACTACACCTTTTGTTTTTAACTTCTTTTACCAAATCATTCAATAATTGGAGTGGATATCCTCTATGTAGGAAAATATTGGTTAGTAAATCACACTCACTAAAAAAAATCAACGTCCAGGCTGATAATTCGGGCTGCCCTTACTAGTTGCCCCTTAATTACCGATCTTTTCTGGTGATTAGGGTGGCAGCTACTATAATGTAGGAACGAATTAGAATGTGTAACTTTCCTATAAAGAAGGCAAGATGATGGACTGCTTAGGTAAGAGACTGTTTTCTTCTTCCATGTTAGCCTTCAGAATTCTTAATTATCAAGCATATATGTGGAAGTTTATGCTTTGTCACATGGACAAGACTGAAGGAATTGGCTAACCTCTCTTCCTATAGAAGAAAGCTTTTTTTGAACAAACTATCTCACCCCTGTACTAGGTATCCAAACATGCTTTGAAAAGTGTGTGAGATTCTGCAAACACTGCATCTGTGGTCACTGTTGCTGCTACAGTGTTGAGAAGATATGCTTGGGTGCTTAACCAAATGTTGCTGAGGCAGAGTCTGAAATCTTAGATTCTGCTTTAGATAAGGAGGTATTGTTTGGATTGTCTGCTACCCAGGTTCTCAAATAATATGATGAAAGAGGGAGTCTGGGAGTTTTTAGGATTGTTCTTGTTCCCTAGTATTAATCTTTTAGGTCTTCCTCTTTCATAAAAAAAAGTCAAATAAGCAAAAAAAAAAAAAAAAAACTTTTTCTGGAAAATGAGGTGAAAAAAAGAGATTGCCAAAGGGAAATAAGAAACGGGGTCATTTCATTAAAAAGTGACTGACCAGCATTCTTCCATCCCTCTCCTCAGGCTATTATCTTTACAAATCTGTCCCACAAGCCAATTCCCAGCACCCACTTGAGCAAAAGATTGTCTAAAACTCTTTGGTGTTAAATATGGTGCAGGAGGTTTATGATGTTACTGGATACTAAAACCTCCTTTTGGGGGGTAATTTCTCCCCATACTCCAAACCAAACAGAATATTTACTTGGGTTCTTCAATCTTTACTCATTCAAGGGGTCCTAGAACAAGTGCCTATAAGTCAAATGGCAAAGGTATCTATTCCACAATTTTTCTGGTGCCAAAGAATGAGGCCTTTTAGAGACCATACTAGATCTTTCATGTGTTCTTCGTATTGATCACTGCTGCAGCAGCCCAAGCTATCTGGGTTATAGGGTTCATATGATGATACTAGGCGATTGGCCCGGATGCCCTTATAAGCCTAGCCAGGAATTTTCCCCAAGTTCCCACAAAGTTGGCACCCGTTTCCCCTGTCCAGCAGGGACACAGGTGGGATCTCAGAGGTGTATTTTCTGTTTCCCATCCAGTTGTCCAGGCTCTTCTTAAAGAGGCTAGAGAAGTACTCTGCTTGACATGGAGAGGGAGTTTATTCCATAGGTGGGGGAGTCTTTGGGACAGAAATCTGTCCCGCCAACAAGTTTTATTAATGGCACAGACCAGGTTGAGGCCTTGCTTTGTAGGTTGCATGAGTGGAGTTTGACGTACTGATATGGAGCAACTCCATCAAGGCTGGGTATGAGATGGCCTTGTATGCCAGACACAGGTCACCCATGAGCAAGTCTGTACGAGACTGAGTAGAGGGACAGGGCTTTTAGCCTATCTGTATAGGATAGGTGTTTGAGACCCTGGATTTTCCTGGTCAGGAACCTCTGTGGTCTCTCCACCTGCTGCATGTGCTTGACAGGGTACATGCCGAAGGGGGCATTGTACTCGATAATGGGTCTGGTAAGGGAGGAGTACAGGGATGTTATGACCTCCTTGTTCCTGGAAGAAATACCCTTACTTATGAGGTGGGCAATGTAGAAAGCTTTCCGTACAACGGAGGTAACATGGTGGTCAAAAATCAGATTGCTATCAACCTTGGCACCCAAGTTCCTTACGACTGATTGTGTGCGTAGTATGTTGTTATTAATGTGATAATTAGTGGGGACTCCATTTTCCCCAAAGGGGATAATGATGCATTTCTTGGCATTCAGTTTGAGGCCATGCTTCTGGCTCCAGTCATTATTTTGGGTAAGGCCGTCTTGGATGATGATCACATCACTAAGGAAATTTAAGACTGTGCCCAGTTTGCAGTCATCTGCAAACTTGGTCAGCCACAGACAACTGGTTATGGGTTGCACCTCAGAAAAGTATATCCCAAACAGTAGAAGCCCGAAGACCGATCCTTGGGGTACACCGTTCAATATGGGTCTACTACTAGAGGTGGCTTCCCCTATTTTGACTAAGTGGGTTCTATCATTGAGCCAGTTAGCTACCCATCTGGTAACATACGGGTTGATGCCTAGCTGGGAGAGTTTATCTATTATGCCTGAGTGGGGAATAGTGTGGAAGGCTTTGGTTAGGCCAAGGTAGGCGGTGTGCACCATCTTCCCCTCGTCCATGGCTTTGGTGACTGTTTCGAGGAAGTTGACCAAGTTTAACAGACATGATCTCCCTTTGACAAAACCAAACTGGGTGGGGTCAAGTGTTTGGAGGTTGCCAATGTCCTTGTTTATAAGGTCCATGACAATGTGTTCCATGGCCTTGCAGATCAGGCTACTTAGGCTGATGGGCCTATAATTGCCTGGGTCAATGGACGCTCCACCTTTGTGTAGAGGGATCACAGTGGCTGTCCTCCATTCAGGTGGGACAAAGCTGATGCTCAGGCTTTGGTTGAATAGGGTGCCTAATGGAGCTGAGAGCTCATGCCTGAGTTCATGTACGATACAGCCAGGGATGTTGTTGGGTCCAATGGGGACTGTATTTTTTGCCTTTGAGAGGGCATTAAACACCTGTTCCGTGGTGATGAGGGGAGGGGAGCAGGTGCTGATGGGGGGAACGGGGGTGAAGTTTTCACTGAACCTGTTTGTCAGATTGGCTATATCTATGGCATTTGTGTATATGGTGTTATTGACAACCACTTCAGAGCAGATTTGGGTGTTACCTTTCAAATTGCGGAAGTATGTGAAAAGGCCTTGTGATTATCCTTAGTGGATGTGGCCAACTTGGACTCAAAGCTAACCTTTTTACTAGTGACCTTATTTGCTTCTTCAGACAAGGCGAGATTGCTTCCAACTTGGCACCTGCTCCTTCTTGGTCCTGGACAGCAATTGTTTTCCTTTTATTATAGAGTTTGTTTATTGCTGCTATCCACCAGGCAGGATTACTCTTCCTTAAGGAAGATTATTTGGCCCTATAATATATAATGTAAGTCCATAAAGCTATGTAGGTGCTCATATAGTTTTTTTGGTGTAGGCTTGGACATTAGTGCTAGTTCCAGCTGAAGGGAAGGTGGCTGAGAAGCTGCTTATACCTGCTCTCAAGAGATTGTAGTCAGCTTTGGAAACGTTTTTTTTTTTTTTGTTTGACCCTGACAAGGGGGGGGGGTGCACTTTATGTTCAGATCTTACCAAGGAGGATGACACTGTAGGGGTGCTACAGTGACTACTCATGTTGGTTAGTACCAGGTTATATCCTGCATGGTGGAGAACACCTGACAAACTTCCAAAGCTTCAGGGCACCTTCGACAAACCCAAACTATTAAGTCAGCTCAAGCTGAGCTGACTATAAAGACTGGTTTGGGTGCCAGCCCCTCCAGAGATTTCTTGCTGTCGAAAAGAATCCTCTGTGGGCTTTCATGGATCAGCGGTCAACTTATTCTGTTCCATTGCTGGGTATCCATACAGCCACTGTGGACTTGGAGGTAAGCTGTGCCCTCTGTGGCTGTTTGTGTCCCCTTCGTGGGCAAGGGAGATCCACTTTTGTCACTCTTTGCTCTTGCTTAGCCAGAATGTTGTTCCCATCCCTTAGGAAGCTATTGCCATTAACAGTCCTGTTTGTCCCAACTTTCCTGTGAAAAAGAAACAGAAAAATGTTTATCTTCTCATGTGCTAGTTTCCCTGGATGGGAATAATTTATTCAGTTTGGTACACAATCTTGTTCAGGCTATTGATTCTTCTTATCAGGTAGCTTCTGGTAAAAGTAAAATTGATTTATTCTTTTCCTGAGAGATTCAGAAATTGAATCTGGGAAGGAATGTGATGGGAAAGATACAGTATTTTTATCCTTGGATTTCTGATTAGACTCCAAGGTCTGTCAATCAAGGATTTTCTTTCTCTGAGACTGCTTCCAGAGCATGTCAGTATTTTCAATTGGATAACACTCCCTCAGAAAATACCATGAGTCATTACAATTGGAATCCCCAAAATCTCCCTCCATCCCCCAGTGCTGTTGTCATTGGAGGATGTTTTTTTTACAGGCTGTAATATCCTTGATAGCCAGACTGCAGTTACCCTCATAGAGCCAGTCTTCTGCTACATACGAAAGCAGATAGAATGTACAAAGTTCCTCAGTCTTTCAAATTTTTATACACTCATCCCAGACTTGACCCAGCAGCTATAGCTTGAGCTAATCCAGCTCATGCCAAGTATTTTAATTGTAATCCTTCCCCATTTGACAATGATGGTAAAACAGTTGGTAAGTTTGAGGAAAAAAGTGTGTGCTTCTGTAACTTTAATTTTCAGAATTTTGAAATGTCAGTCTGATATGTTAACATTTATTCTGACTAATTGTGAAAGTGTGAGGAGTATGCTATCTGCATTTCCTTCCTGTGAGGGAAAAATCTGCTTTGTGTGCTTTAGTTTCTTCAGTTTCTCAGGTCACTACTCATTGTTTAAAAGTGTGTTTACCAGTGGCAACAGCACTGATGTAGTATCTAATGTGTTGAAGAGGTTTGCTTGTCTACATTCTCAGAACCCCCTTGAACATGTAAAAATGAGATTTTAAATTCTCCTTTGGATAGAGATTTACTTTTTGGGCCCTCTGTTGTAGAGGTCAACAACCTGATGAGAGGAGTAAGCTGATACAGGGACTGCCTCAGATTTTCAGCTCTCCTTCCATAAATTTTCCAAGGAATCTTATGCTCACTCATCTACTTTTCCCAAGAAGCAAATAAGCAGTCTCGGTGAAGTGCTTGTAAATAGACGTTTAAAAAACAACGGCAAGGAGGTTCCAAAATGAAAGCAGGACATACCCCCCCCCCGGAACAAAGGAACATCAAGTAAGTCAGAATGAGTATACAAGGGGCCTTGTCCCTTTCAGGAGTCTGAATCTCCATTTCCCTCCTGATTGGTTTGACCAGTGTGTTCTCAGACTGATTCAGTAGGGTTACAGATAGCAGTGGAAAGAAATCCTTCCTTTCCGGGGGATTATTCCACATCCACCAGACCAAACCTCTTTTTCTCCTGTCCTACAACACATGCTTTCACAGGGGGTAATTTAAATAGTTCCTCCTCCCCAGTTGGGAAGAGGGTTTTGTTCAAGAATATTTCTAGTAGCAAAGAAAGAAAATGCCTAGAGACCTTCTTTCCTGTATGTGATAGTGCCAAAATTCAGAAGGCTTTCACTTCACAACCTGCCACCCATTCTTCCTCGTTTGAGTTTTTTTTTTGATAACCTTGGATTTAAAAAATGCTTCTCACATTGTTGTCCATTCAGACTTTTTTTTAACATGTTTAAGGATGCCACGGTGGTGCAGTGGTTAGCATTTTCTCCTCACAGCAAGAGGTTTTCCCGATCGATTCTTGACTGGAGTGCCTTCTGCATGGAGTCTGCATGTCCTCCCTGCAGTCGAGTGATGTTAAAGACATGCAGGTAGGTGCTTGTGCATGAATGGGCGTGCCTTCTTTGAAGGTTGAGCGTCACGCTGGCAACTCGGCACTGTAAAAATTCACTATCAGTCATTAGCGAACGGGAGTTCCGCTGTGACGACCCCTAACTGGGAAAAGCCGAAAGACTTTTTTATTGAATTATCACTTAAGATATAGGCAACTGTATGTTTATATAAAAAATATGTTCAAATGTTTGCATTTACAAGCATTGCACATTCTTTATACAATTATCATCAAACCAACACTACATGAATTGCTCAATTCCTGCCTTCCCTTAAACTTTACTCATCCTCCAAGACATTATTCTGTATATATTGTTCTCACAATTTCCATTTTTTTCCACGTAGTTTACTTCCACTCTTTTCTAAAGACCCCATTTCCCGTTCTTTTATCTCTGCTGCTGTATTTACTGCTTCAGATGCAGTTGGTTTAGACTTGGATTTCCAGATGCCAGAATTAAACTTAACAAGACCTTAATATGTCTAGGCAATTCAGATCCTGTATCCCAGCTCAAAAAAATCTTTTCCTTAGTTGCACCCATTTGCTCTTCCAATATTTCTGACTGAGTATTCTCTAGGGAATTTTTTAAAAGTACCAACTCATTACACTCACAAAACATATGGTCCCAGTTGCCTCTTTCTTCCCTATCACACCTCCAACATTTGCCTTCTGCTTGGGGTATAAACATATCAATGCAAGCACTTCCAAGCAAAAATCATACGTCTCTTAGATTTTGTTGCATATTTGGGATACCTATGTCCTGACATTGTTTTCTTGTGAATTGCTTATTCAGTCTGTCTTCCCAGTCTCTTCTAAGTTGATTGAGTCCTGCAGTATTTTTTATGCTGTGCTAATTAGCCATTTTTAACAGCCTGTTCTAGATTCAACTAAAAACTGTAACAGAGCAGGTTTTTCATTCAGAATTCCCCAATCACATTCTGTTTGCCTATACTCTATCAATCCCTGACAGGGAAGGCAGTCTCTAGCCTGCAGTCCAAATGTCTTCTTAGCCTGTTTCCATTCTGTACCTTTCTCTTTCTGGTTATTTGCTCACAGTACTTTGGTTCCTTTACCATTTTTTCTAGTAATTCCAGCCCTCTCTTATTTTTTGTACCCCTAATTATGGTAACCCCTGTCAACAGAATTTCCTTTCTGCATTCCAATGTTGGCATTTGTCCTTAGAAATCTTTCTGCTACTTTGAGTATAATATTGTGTATGGCTCTTGTTATTCTCCTTAAGGATCTGCATTCAGAATCCGGCTTTCTCCTTTTTTTTGAATTTCCCATCTGTTTCATCAGCTTTCTGCTTGTGTTATGTATGTCAGCCTTAACTGTGTAGCTCTAAAATATCCCTTCTAATCAGGTAATCCTAACCACCATATTGTATTTGGAGGATCAGTTTATACCACTTGACCCTTGCCCTCTTCCCCTCCCAGATGAAATTTTTTTTTAACTCTTAACTGTACACAAAATATGCCTCACCTATATATAAAACTAAAGGGACTAAAAACATTTCACAGCCTGCATCTTGCTATCCATATAAAATGAGCTTCCAGTTTCTCAGTTTTTATATTATCCTTTAGTATTATCCTTTATTTACTCTTCCCACATATGCTTCACTGCCATAACCGAATCCTTTTTAACCCCAAGTACTTAATTTTATCATGTCCCCATAAATGTGTGTATTGCTGAACCAATTCACATGTGGGAGTATAGTTTACAGCTATAGCATTTGATCTGAAGTCGTTGTCTTCATTTGTCTTTCAACCTATGGGTACTCTGATCCGACCGGATTCAACTTGGCCGCATTTCCAGTGTCTGATCCAAGCTCCACCGCCACCCATAATGCCCCTGCCTTCCTCCTCCCTTTAGATCTTGTTTGCAGTGCTAGCATACGCATCGTGATCCACTGCTCTGAGCATCTATTTTGCTAAGTGACTGAGGTCTTTGTGTTTCTGTACTTTCTTCTTACCTATTTTTTTTCTATTGCTATTCTTTCTACCTCCCCTTGCGCTGTTTGCGTCAGTAAAAAAACAAAACAAAAACAACTTCTGTCTGGAGCGTGTGTCTGTCTGTGAGACCGTGTTCTGATTGGGCTTCTCTGCTGGAATTATGTCCGAGAACCCTAACCAGGCTTTCATATTCACACGGAGTGTGGCGATAAGCTCTCCTCAGCTGATAGCCACACTCTGTGCATGGTATATTTAGGGGTTGGCCATCTAGAGTCCTCCTGTTCCACCTGCGCGGGCTTCTTTCCCTGTGCATCGATGGACAGGAGGAACAAGCTAATTTTAAAAGCCCTTCTTCCCCCCTTTTACTGCTAGGGCCTAGGCCTCCTCAATCTGACTACTACTTCTGCTTCTTGTATCTCCACCTTGGCCTCTGGGACTCAACCTCCTGCCAAGAGGTCTGGGGACCGGGACAAGCATAAACACCAGGACAAGCCAAGGAAGCGATCCCTGGGTCGCTGTCCCTTCACTGGTCCATCGACCAAAGTCTGCTAGACTCAGCGATCGGAGTCTCCCCAGCTCTGTTCCCCTCATTTCTCCCAGAGCTGGAGGAGTTTTGGCTCCGTTCACTGGATCGGGCTTCACCTCACCGACCCTCTAGGCCGGTGTAGGTGGCCTCTTCCTCTTGATCCACCAGCAGCCTTTCCAAAGCGAAGGTGGACAGGATGATGTGGAAATTTATCTGCACTCAGTTACAGATGGGAGTCTTGCCTGTCCCTTCTCCCTCTGGAGTGGGGGGCTTGTAGTCCACATTCCTAACAATTACTCCTCCTCCAATCAGACCCTGGTTTCATAGGTTCATAGGTTCATAGGTTGGTACTAGGCTATCAGCCCTAGGGCATATACAAGCCTAGCCATAACAATTCCCTGGCTATTTCTTCCCACATTATTTACTTTCCTGGACCCCTGTCTAGCAGGGCGACTGACTTGATCCCTGGGGTGAATTTCCTTTCTCCCATCCAATCGTCAAGTTTCCTCTTGAAGAGGTCCAAAGAGGCACTCTGCTTGACATGTATTGGCAATCTATTCCAGAATCTGGGGAGTCTCTGGGTCAGGAACCTATCCCTCCAGCATGTTTTGTTTATTGTGATGACAAGGTTTAGATCCCTGGAGCGTGTAGCTCTGAGGGATTGGGATTTCTTTAAGTGTAGCATGTCCAACAGCTCTGGGTTTGACATGGCCTTGTATGTTAAGCAGAGATCGCCTCTGAGTAGACGATATGCGACAGAGTATAGCTGGAGTTTTTTAAGGCTGTCAGCATAGGGCATCTGCTTTAGGCCTGTGATTCTTTTAGTGAGATATTTCTGAGGCCTTTCCAGTTGTTGCAGATGTTTTGAGAGGTACATACCAAATGGGGCGTTGTATTCTATAATGGGTCTAATGAGGGATGAGTACAGTGGGACAATGACCTCCTTTTTTCTGGATGAAAAGCCCTTCGTGATGAGGTGTGCCACATAGAAGGATTTCCTGACTGTTGTGGCGATGTGGTTATCGAAGGTGAGACCACTGTCCACCTGTGTCCCTAAGTCTCTTATCACACTTTCTGTGTTTAGTGTACTTCCACCTATATGGTAATTCATGGATACATGTTTTTCCCAAAGGGGACAACAATACATTTCTTGGCATTGAGCTTGAGCCCATGGCTCTGGCACCAAGCATCTGTTTCTGTAAGGCCCTTTTGTAGAGTATCCACATCATTTGTGTATTCAATAATGGCTCCCAGTTTGCAGTCATCTGCAAACTTTGTTAGCCAGAGTCCCTTAGTGTTGACCTCTACTTCAGAGAAGTAGATGCCAAACAAGAGCGCTCCCAGGACTGAACCCTGAGGTACTCCACTTGTCACTTGTCTGGAGCTGGATTTGGAGTCGGCTACTTTTACAGTGTGGGTTCTATCAGTAAGCCATTTAGCAACCCATTGGGTGACATAGGGATTAATGCCCAACTTAGTAAGTTTATCTATGATTCCAGAGTGGGGGATGGTGTCAAAAGCCTTGGCAAGGTCTAGATAGGCTGTGTGGACCACCTTACCCTTGTCCATGACTCTGGAGACTGATTCAAAGAAGTCAATCAGGTTCAGGAGACAAGATCGGCCCTTCACAAACCCAAACTGGGTGGGGTCCAGTGTTTGAAGGTTGCCAATGTCTTTGTTTATAAGTTCCATGACAATACGTCCATGGCCTTGCAGATGAGGCTTGTCAGACTGATGGGACGGTAGTTTCTGGGATCCAAGTTGGATCCCCCCTTGTGGATTGGGATAACTGTAGCTCTGTGCCACTCAGTGGGCACGAAACCTGAGGTGAGGCTATGATTAAACATGACACTTAGGTGAGGTGCCAGTTCATATTGTAGTTCATGTAGTACACAGCCCGGGATGTCATCTGGTCCCATGGATGCTGTATTCTTGGCTTTAGAGAGTGCGTTTTGTACCTGTGTGGCCGTTATTACTGGAATTTGGCAATCTTCCGGTATTGAGATGGGCCATTTAGGGGTGAGAGGGGGGTGAAGTTGGCACTGAATCGATCTGCCAGGATATTGGCAATATCCTTCGGATTAGTATATTTAATGCCATTCTGTTTTAGCTCAGAGCAGGTCTGAGCATTGCCATTTAGATTCTTGACATAGTTATAGAATGCTTTGTGGTTGTCTTTGGAATCTTTGGCAATTTTATTTTCGTAACTAGCTTTCGAGGATTTTATGAGGCATCTCAGTTTCTTACTGAGGCTAGTAAGGGAGTTTTTTGCATCCTGGGATTTTCCTCTTTTCTGCAAAAGTTTCTTCCTTTTGTTGTAAAGTTTGTTTATGGCAGGGGACCACCAGATTGGCTTCCTTTTTTTGGATGAGAGCATTTTGGTTCTATTTGGGATGGCATGATTCATGCATGAGTGGATGTGCTCGTACAGTGCCTTAGTGTTGGATTCAGCAGTTGAACTTTCAGTTCCCGTCTGCATGGGTGTCATGAAGTTTATCACTTCTGACTTCAGTAGCATGATGTTGGCTTTGGAGAAGTTTTTTATGGTGGTTTCTTTACTGGGGGGTGGGGTTTGGATCTGAGGACTCTGTGTTGTGGGGTCAGCACCGATGGTGCCTTGTACCTCGATGCCAGCCATTACCTTGAGTAGGTCGGAATCGACAAGCTTGGATCTGTCTAGCTCTTGGAGCTGTAGCCTCTGCGCCGGATCTGAGGGGAGAGTGTCGGCTCCAAGTTTTTCAGAGCAGAGCCTTCCAGTCAGAGTCTTGGCACCTAGAGGTTTGGCTCTGACTACCCCATTGATCCAGATGGTGAAGGACCCATCTGTAGCCCCCCTCTCAGATGGTTCACTGTCCTCCTGATTTTTGATGTGGTGGAGAGGGTCCTCTCAATCCCTTTGAGACCCTTGACGATCTCATCTTGGAGTCTGCCCTGGCTCCCTCTGTTTCTGGTATGGATTCCACCATCCTGCTACATCAGGGACAGCCTGCAGCCTCTCCGCCCCAGGGGGCTCCCACATGGGAGCATTCAGACGTTTTCGAGTCCTCCCCAGAAACTGCCCCTGAGGAGGTGCCTTGAAAACATATGTGCAAAAGGAGACATATTGACTCCCCACCAGTCCCTTGTGGAGGACACTAATTTGGAGGAAGGGGTGGGTTCCTCCAGTCACCCCTCCCCCGAGTCGTTCATCAGCGAGGGGGGTGGTCTGCCCAGAAACCCAACTTGCCTCCAGGAACACAGATTCGTCCATTTGGCACAGGACCCTCTACATTCTGGGTGTCTCCTCCCGCAGATCCACTAGTGCATCTAATTCCATCTCGGGCATGGAAGGAACAGGACACGGTGGAGCCTATCCCCAAACGCCCTGACAAGGTATTGAGAGCTCCCTCAGATAGGACCTAGTTGACCAAGGGATCCCCCATAGATGCCATGGTAGTGGCAGTGGCCTCTAAGAAGGAGCTCATGCAGGAGAGCTCCATGGTCCATCCACCAGACCGAGAGTCCAGGACAGTAGATTGCTTTGGGAAGCAGATGTATGCTTCAGCCACTTTTCTGTCCATGCACTAAACTATATGGCACATGTAATTAGACTCCAGCAAGACCCAGTCAAGGAGATCGCTGTGTCTACCCCAGGGTCCATGATGGCAAAGGACAAGAAGGTTTTCTCGTCTTGTATGGCCACCCTCACATCGATTGCTAACACACCTCTATGTGACTTCTCTCTCATGCTACTGAGGGCGCCACTAGAACTGCCAGGACAGGCATTGCCATCAGCATCACTCCTGGCTCCAGCTCTGTGCCTTCTCGAAACCCTTTAAAGCGTCTTTTACTAATGCCCCATATGACGGTTCCACCATCTTTGTAAAGTCGGTATGCGACACTCTTGTCCAGAGTGAGGAGGACGGGAAGACGCTGTCTGCTGTCAGGATCCACTTCTTCCCCCCCATGAACCTTTTCAAGGACACAGCAGAAGGCAAAGAAGATGTGGTTCCGAAAGTCTCAGATGTACTCCTAGGGCTCTTGGGACTCGCCTTCCCCTAGAGGCAGAGGGGGATTTGATAGACATTGCCCCTGAGGCAGAGGGGGTTCGAGAAATCGGGGGTCTCGAGAGCCTTTCTCTGACAGACCCGCTCAGCAGCCCTGAAGGGTTGCCTGGCTGCTCAGCTCGGGAGACAGTCAGGAGATGCCTCTTGCTACAACCAACAGCCTGTGAGTCAATCACAGATGATCATTGGGTGCTGCAGATCATATTCACAGGCTATTCAATTCCCTTCCTTCATCCAGCACTCATGCCCAAACACTGTTGGACATTCTACCCATGAAAAGAGAGGAGGCAGCATTGGAAATTGCAAAGATGCTAGAAAAGCGAGTTATCCAGCCCATCCCCCTAGGCCAGTCCCGATTAGGCATCTATTCCAGATTCTTCTTACTACCAAAAAAAAAAATGGGGGACTTAGACCCATACTGGATCTTTCCACCTTAAATCTGTCAGTTGCCAAGAGAAAATTCTGGATGGTCACCTTCATTCTATATTGCTCTTCCTACAGGAGAATGACTGGATGTGCTTGGTGGACCTCCAGGACACGCACTACCATGTCAAGATGGACAGTCGCTCTTGGAGGTTCCTCCGCTTCCGGCTGGGAGCCAGTCATTATCAGTTCAGAGCCCTCCCCTTTGGTCTCACCAAAGCCCCCAGGTTGTTCACCAAAAAGATGGCAGTGGTAGCGGCTTACCTGCGTCTGCAGGGCTTCCAGGTCTTCCCTTACCTGGACGATTGGCTCCTTTCTGCCCCTTCCAGGCATCTACTCTGCTAAGCAAGGGATTCTCTTCTTCAAATACCTCATCAGTTGGGGATAACCATCAATCTCAACAAGTCCCTACTGGCTTCAGTTCAAGTTCTGGATTTCAATGGAGCTCGGTTGGACACAAATCAGGCCAAGATTTTCCTAACCTCAGACAGAATTCAGTCCTTGAGACATCATGTCATGTGTATCCTTCAAGCCCAGTTGCCGACAGCAGAATTGGTCTTATGGGCGCTGGGGTCTATGGTGCCACTATCACCCTCATGCCTACTGCTCGATTGCATATGAGGTTATTGAAATGTGTTCTGGTGGTTCAGTGGTCATTACTAGATCTCCCATTGTCTCATCTGATTTGCGTATCTCAAGCGTGCAAGGATTCTCTTCTATGGTGGACTTATTCCCCAGATCTTCTTCAGGGTCGGTCCTTTAGTCTGCCCATGCCTCCCTACTCGGGTGGGGAGACATTGTTTAGGAAGGACAGTCCAAGGCACGTGGTCTCCCCACAAGACTTGGTTGTATATCAGTGTCCTGGAGATGAGGGCGGTGCTGCTAGCGTTGCAAGCTCTCAATGCCCATCTTCCTCTTGGGAGGATTGCCATCCAGATGGACAACATGTCGTTTATCTGGTACATCAAACAGGGGGAACCAGGTCTTACCCCCTGTGTCATGAAGGTCATGAGAGTGTGGGAGTGGGTGATCTCACCTGGCTACTTTCTGGTAGCAACGCACATTCCGGGGAGGTCCAACATTCTACTGGACAGGCTCAACAGGTCTATCCTGATGCCTTACGAGTGGTCTCTGAATCCTTCAGCAGCAAAACAGATCTTTCTAAAGTGGGGTCAGCCTTGCTGCGATCACTTCACCTCTCCTTCCAACACAAAGTGCAGCGAGTTTTTTGCTCTGAACCCCTTACAGGGGAAGCCCACAGAGATGTTCTGATTCATGCTTGGCCATCCGGTCTTCTGTATGCTTACCCTCCACTACCTCTGATTCCAAAATTCCTTCAGAAAGCTTGCAGGCTGGGGAGCTCAATCATCCTCAATGCCCCATTCTGTCCTTGCCAAGTCTGGGTTCCCCCTCACTATGGTCTCACACAGTGTGTCCTCCATGGACATTAGATCCGGTTTTGGACCTCATCTCTCATCCCTCAGGGATACCTTACCAGACTTGGGCAGTCTGAAGCTCACAGCTTGGCTGCTGTGGTTCCCATGATAGTCAGGACTCTCGGGCTATCCTTACCGGTCAAAGAAATAATAGCTGCGGCTCATAAGGCTTCCACTAGGAAGATTTATTCCAGCAAGTGGAAGCGTTTTGCTCTGGTCCTGTCAATGGGATCTAGATCCTTTTACTGCCTCAATTCTGGTGGCTCTTGAATATTTGGCAAGCATTTTTCACCAAGGCGCCAGTTCTTTTATGGTCAAGGTCCAACTGGCAGCTATGTCTAATTTTCATGTAAGTGACAACATGGCCTCTCTAGCTTCTTATAAGCGAAGCAAAGGCTTTTTTGAAGGGTCCCTTCTTGCTTCGGTCTCCAATTAAGGACCCAACACCTCCGTGGGATCTTCTGCTGGTTCTGCAAGAGCTTGTCTCTTCCCCCTTCGAACCGACAGCTTCAGTGGATTTACAGTTTTTGTCTTGGAAAACAGCTTTCCTGATTGCCATTTTATCAGCCAAAAGGGTTTCGAAACTTCAGGCATTATCAATCAAACCTCCATATATGATCTTTCATAAAGGACAGAGCGTCTTTATGTACTAATCCCTCTTTCCTTCCCAAGTTGGCTTTGGAATTAAATATTAACCAACTTATTAATCTCCCTGTTTTCTTTCCCAGTTTTCAAAACAAGGGGGAATATAAATTGCATTTGTTGGATGTTCATCGACAGTTACGTTTTTATTTGCATAGAACTTTCCGTAAGTCAGACAAACTGCATTTCTTATTCTAAGCCTTTTCTGGGGAAACCTGTAGCGAAAGTTCATTGCTCATTGGATTTTTCCAATGTATTATCCTGGCGTATTCAGCTAGAGATTTACCCCTGTCAGGAGATGTTAAGGCACATTTGACTAGATCTATGGCTACTTTTGTAGACAAATGAAGAGCAACAACTCAAATGGAATGTTATGGTGAGTACATAACTTCTTTTTTGTGTTCATGAAACTGTTTTACCATGTTCCACAATATTGAGATGCCTTCATGCATCCTCCAGTTTGTCTTTATTACTGTATCAGGGAATGCAAATGTTTCCATTACCCTTCTCATTAAATCCCATCTTACTCTGTCGAATGCCTCCTGTACATCAAGACCACCAACAACAGTGGCATTTTCTTACATTCTGCTTCCCTCTGAATCATCATTGCTCTATTAATGTTGTCAGATATTTGCCTCCCCTCCACAAAATCACATTGATCCATACCTACCAATTTTTGGCAACACCTTTGTCATTCTTGTAGCGATTATAGACATAGAATGTCCGTGTATGAAGCTAGGTCTGATGGGTTTTTACTGTCTTTAGGTATTGCACCTACTGCAGCTTTCTTCCAGGATATTGGTGCTTCTCCTCTTTTTAAAATACTCACCTTCCAGATCTTCTATCACTTTCTTCCTTCTTAGCTTCCAAACTTCCACAGGAAAACAATGTATTCCTAGAGACCTTCTTATAGATTGATTATGCGCCAGTGTTTTTATCTCCTCTCCTCCTGTCTTAACTGTTAATTGTTGAGTGTTCTCTACCTTTAACCTTGGCATAGTTAAATCTTCGAGAAATATTTCCATTTGTGTTTTTTGTGATTTCCACATTCCTCTGTTTTATACAAATTTTCATAAAATTTCCAAAATAGTTGTAATACCTCTGCAGGATCTCTGGTTACCTTTCTTGTTATAGGATTCCTAAGTTTGGCAACAACCCTTTCTACTTTCTTTTGTCTTAGTCATTGTTTAGTTTCATAGTTTAGGCTATCTGCCCTGGGGCATTTATAAGCCTAGCCATAGTGATGTGGCTTTCACCACCCCTTGTAGTGGTACTAAAGTGTACAGAATAGATTTAGAATACTGTGCCTCTGTCTAGTAGTGACACAGGGATGACCCCCGGGGTAAACCTACGATCTCCCATCCACTCGTCAAGATTTCTCTTGAAGAGAGTCAGTGAGGGGCTCTGCCTAACATGAACTGGGATTCTGTTCCAGAGTATGGGAAGCCTCTGAGTTATGAATCTGTCCCTCCAGCATGTCCTGTTCATATTTGTGCTGAGGTTTAAATCTTTAGCTCTCATGGTTCTGATGGATTTGGATTTATTGAGGTGGAGCATGTCCATCAATTCCTGATTGGACATGGCCTTGTACGTCAGGCACAGATCACCTCTGAGCAGGCGGTATGCTACTGAATAGAGCTGGAGTTTCTTTATCCTTGCAGCATATGACATATGTTGGAGACCCTTGATCCTCTTGGTGAGGTACTTCTGGGGTCTCTCCAGCTGTTGTAAGTGCCGGGTGAGGTACATACCAAATGGGGCATTGTACTCAATCATGGTCCTGATAAGGGAGGAGTATAGGGGGTACAATGACCTCCTTTGATCTGGATGTGAATGCCTTCATGATAAGGTGGGCAAGGTAGAAAGTCTTTCTAACCACTTTGGCAACGTGGGTGTCAAATGAGAGGTCACTATCGACTTGGGTCCCCAGGTCTCTGATTACTTTTTCCGTACTCAGTGGGTTACTGTCTATGTGATAATTTGTGGGTACTTTGTTTTTCCCAAAGGGGATGACTATACATTTCTTGGCATTCAGTTTAAGGCCATGATTCCGGCACCAATTGTCCGTTTCGGTGAGGCCTTTCTGTAGGATGTATGTGTCAGCTGGTGTATCTACTATGGCGCCTAGTGTGCAGTCATCTGCGAACTTTGTCAGCCACAACCCTCCCATGTTTGCTTTCACATCTGAGAAGTAATGCCGAACAAGAGGGATCCCAGGACAGAGCCCTGTGGAGAGGGTCTTGGTTTTATTTGGGATTGCATGATCCATGCATTCTTGGAGATGTCCGTAGAAAGCATTTGTGAAGGATTCAGCATTGTGGGATGTGGTTTCCACTGGCCCAGTGGGCTTAAAGGATACCATCTCAGTCTTAAGAAGTGTAAAGTCGGCTTTTGAGAAGTTTTTCACTGTAGTCTTTTGTGCTGGGGGTGGAGGTGGGATATGTATATCCAGGGTGATTAGTTTGTGGTCATATCTCACTAGTGAGGGGAATACTTCTGGTGTGGAGCATTTTGTCCCCATGTTTGTGATGATCAGGTCTAGTATATTATCTCCCCTTGTGGGAGAGGTGACTAGTTGTTCCATTGCATTTAAGTTTATGAATTCCAGGAACCTTTGGGCTAGGGTATTAGGGCTAGAATAGTGCACCCAGTCTGTTAGGGTAGTTGAAGTCTCCCAATATGATGGTATTTGGTAAGACATTCATATCCTCCAATGTCTTCAGAAAGGCTGAATGGGGTTCTTGAGATTGGGAGGGTGCTAAGACTTTTTGTACTCTGGAGGCATCAAAAACAGTTGCTTAACAGCAGTCTTTATAAACTCATGCATATTGTCCAGATACTTCCTTATTTTCTCTTTAGCAGTCCACCATTGCTCCTCTTTTTCTTCTGTGATTTTCCCCTTATTCTGCAATACTTTAACTTTTGTCAGCCCTTCTGGTTACCTATTAACCATATATTTTTTCTTCTATTTCTATCCTATTTTTAATTTGCTTTAATTTTATCCCCACTCACTAGCTATAACTTCTAAAAACATTGTTATCTTCCCCAATAACTCTTGAATAATTTCCACTACCCACTTCTTAAATTGCTGTCTTAACAGGTAGGCGGGGAAGCACCATTGTGTCATTTTTACTTCATTACACTGCATTTTTATCTTAGTTATTGGTAAATGATCTGAAATAGTTATTGGACGTGTTGTTATACCTTGGGGAACAGTATGCAAATTCTCTCCAAGTTCCTACTACTGAATTCATGTCTTCCATTCCAAATATTTTCATAGGTTTCTTCAGAAATCCACCCTCTTTTATTTTATTTTCCTTTCTAGGTTCCCCAGTAACATCTTCAGTGTTGCAAATCAAGTTCCAGTCCCCACTTACAAGCAGCATTCCCTGTTGAAAGCTGATTATTTCTCCCAAAAAATAATTTAATCTCCATAGTAGCAGTTTTAGGCTGAATATAAATACATAGCAGCATAATCCTCCTCCCTGTCCAATAGCCCGTTACTACCACAAATCTACTATTAATATCCCTTTTTCCTCATGTACCACTGTTGGAGCTCTTCTACAAGTATATGTGATGTCCTTATCCTTTGTCCCTCATATTATGCTGAATATCCGTCCTGAATTCATGTTTTTATCAAATTTACATGCTCAATTCTTTCCAAATGTGTCTCCTGTAGCATTTTTGATGTTCTTCGTGTTTCACTGTTGCAGTCATTACATTTGGGTTATCTGCTTGCAGTAGCCCTCAGTCGGCCTGATTAACAAAGTCTTGGGTCCTGTGTCAGTTGCTGTCCCTTCTTCCATGATGTCAGGTCATCAGGGGTATAAAACATGCAGCCGACGCCATTACATCAGTTTTTCTTGCCATGCGGTGCCCGAAGCAGAAGCAGTTCGCAAGTGCCGGTCGGCCGACTCCTGAAATTTTCGTTTTCGAGTTTCAGAACTGAAGTCTTCAACTAAAACTAAGTACCCCGTTGGGGAAACTTTTTCTTGCTCCTTCAATGTCAGTAATAATTGCATTACTTGTGGAATGCAAATACTTCACAAAGATTTTCATTCGTACTGTATTCCTTGCCTAGGCCCTGACCATGACGTACCTTGCTGTCAGTTTTGTGCTTTATTTAATCAGCGAATTATCTGTCGTTGGTATATTTTCGCTTCAAAATATTTCGGTTCTCTGTTTAATTATCCAGAAATGTCATCTGTTAGCCATCCTACTATTGGAATTCCGAAAAAACACAAAGATAAAGACAGAGACAGGCCGCCGAGGTCCAAAGCTGCTGCTGACTCTTCTAAGCCAGTCGCCAGTTCGCCGGTACACAGTGAGGCACTTTCGCAGCCCCTGATACCCGCTACGTCTGAGTCGCAGGCCTCTACTGAGACACATTCGGAGTCTGGTATGCCGCGAGATGCTTCAACTGTGGAACCTGCGGATGTCTCTACCTTGGATGGGTCTGGAACCGCTGTGCAGGCACCGGCTTCTGAGGGTGTATTCAGGCCTATGGACTTGGATATTAAACCGATGCCACCTTCTTCATGTAGGCCAAAATCTCCGAACCATGCCTAAGAAACTGACACCCAGGCCGCATGCTCAGACTCTGTGCCTAAAAAACAAATGATAAGAATGACTGAAAATCTTATAACTCTAATCAGGGGAAGCCAACCTCCCCTTTCTAAGTGACCTAGGACTGAAGTTGCTTATGAATCTTCTGAACAGGATTCTGATTTTTCTGATTCTTCTGATGATCTGGATTTGCCCTTATTTACTTATGAGAATTCTGATGCAGAGGACTCTATTCCCTCTGCTTCCCCTCCAGAGCATTTTTCTTTTGATGAGACCTTACATACTCCAAGGGAGCATTTCCACTGGGAAAGCCAGGATTTTTCTGATTCAAAAAAGAGGCTTAGGGATTTCTTATTTCTGCCTTAGCATAGGCCTTTACCTATACCTCCTGTACTAGACATTGTTGATGCCTTTTCAGAATCTAGTATTGCCCCTGATTCTTTGCCTCCTGCTCCCAGAAAACCTGACCGATAGTACAGGGTTCCTGATTCTCACAAGTTCCTTTTTAAAAATCCTATTGCTTATCCAGAGACTATTTCACAGGGACCCAAGGGCATTAAGGCTTCTACTGCTAAAAATCCTACCCCCTCTAATAGAGACTCCAGGGCGCTGGATAGATGGGGTAAGAAAGTTTACACTTCTGCAACCTTCGCCATTAGGGCTTTAAACTGCCAGTTTCATATGTTAAAGTTTCAACAACATGTTATTGGATTGCTTAAACAGAAAATGATGTTGATTCCTGACTGTGCTGAAAATAAAGAATTACAGGATTTAATGCATTCTGCTGAACAGGTTGGAAAACATACTTTGCAGTGTGGATTTGATTCATTAGAGGCCTCTTGCAGGGCTACTGTTACTGGGTCTGTGCTCAGAAGGCATGCTTGGCTTAAGGAGCAAGGTTTGCCTGATCATGTTAAAGCTAAATTGTTGGATTGCTCCCTTAAATCAGGACTGCCTGTTTGGCAACAAGGCTGAGGAAGTTTTTAAAAAGATGGAAGATAAAGCTAAATCTATGCAAACTGTTAAAGATTTCTTACAAGCTCAGCCTCCTAGATTTAGTAGGCACTGGCCTTCTAAAAATTGGTCCTTTCCAGGTCTTCTCAAGCCAAACCCAGACATAGCAGAAACCCCAGGTTTCAGTCCCAAGGGACACACAAGACTAGGCAGTGGGGGGTTTCTGTACCCAATCCTGGGAGTAGTAAGACTCCCCCCTATGGAAAACTGTCTCAATGACTTGCTTTTAAAATTACCAAGCACTTCCCAACTGAATGCCCTTTTAGGCAGAAAGATTGGTCTGCAGGCCAAAAACTGGGAACTCATTACCCGGGACAAATGGGTTTTAAATATAGTGTCCGAAGGATACAGATTTCATTTTCACATGTTGCTAACACCAAGCGGGTGGCCAAATCTACTCCCAAATCAGTGGGCTGAGGCCCAAAATCAAGTACTCTCTCTCTCTTAAACATGGGGGCTATTCAGTTGGTACCAGAAGAGGAAAAGGGACAAGGTTTCTATTCAAGACTTTTCCTGGTACCCAGAAAAGGCAATACATGCCGTTCTATCCTGGACCTTTCTATTCTAAACACCTTTCTGGTGATTCCAAAATTCAAGATGCTGACTATTTAACAACTTCTTCCTATGTTAGGCAAGGATGCATGATTGGCAACACTAGACGTAAAAGAAGCATACCTGCACATCCCTATCGGGGCGTCTTGCAGAAGATACCTACACTTTAAAGCAGGCTGCATGCAGTATCAGTTTTCTGCACTGCCCTTAGGCTCATCTACTGTGCCCAAGGTATTCACAAAGTGCCTAGCTCCAGTCATTGCATTTTGCAGGCAAAGAAATATTCAAATATACCCATACCTGGGCGATTGTCTAATTCCGGCAGAAAGCAAGGACATTCTTTTGGATCATCTGGCCTTTGTTCAAAGGCTACTGACTTGTCTGGGCCTCACCATAAGCGAAAATAAATCTCACCTGGTACCCTGTCAAATTATATTCCTGGGAGCAAGCTTGAATAAAACTTCCCAGATGGCTTTCCTCATGCCAGAGAAACAGATTCATTTGACAACTTACTTCAAACAAGTAGCCACAAAAACCCAGCTGTCTGCAAAGCAAATATTGCAAGCCTTGGGGTTCATGGCCTCCTGCATTCTTTTAATTCCATATGCAAGGCTGCATATGAGGAAACTACAGTGGTATCTCAAAAGCTTATGATGTTCTTCATCTCAATTTGCTGCAGTCATAACCTGTGGGTAGTCCACTGTCCTCGGTCGGCCCGAATACCAAAGTATTAGGCTGGCGTCGGTCATGTTCGCTCAGATCTGACGTCAGTACGCCATGGTATTAAAGCGCATGACCGATGTCATATCCTCAGTCTTTCTTGCCGCATGGTCCGAAGCAGAAGCAGCGTTTGCAAGTGCCGTTCGGCGTTCTGAAATTTTCGTATTCTGAGTTTCAGACCGAAAACCAAGTTGGGCTAAGTACCCCGTTGGGGAATATTTTTGTTTTTTCTTGCCTCAGTTAATTCCGGATGTCAGAAAAAGTGAATAATTGTATTTCTTGTGGGAAACAGATACCGCATAGGGATTACCACTCTCTCTGTATTCTTTGTTTGGGGCCTGAGCACGGCTAGTGGGTGTCGCTTTGTGCTAGATTTAATAAGCGCACCATTAAGCGTAGGTTAGATTGCGCTAGGCTTGTCTTGAAGCGGTGTAATTACAATATGCCGTCGGATCCTCCGACGCCCGCTACCGCTAAGAAGCGCAAGGAAAAATCGTTAAGTCCACGCAGGATGAGTCGTCCGTTCCGGACGCCGGTTCTTTAGAAACTACGGTGGAATCTGTAGATCCAGCCGAGGTTTCAGCCGAGTCTCAGGGGGAGCCGTTAATTTTGCAAGATGTGGCCTCTCAGGAGTCAGGTCAGGCTGAGGGGGCCTCTCAGGTTGCTGTACTCCCTTCTTTGCATAAGGTGGTTAGGCCTTCCCCTTCTGTCTCTAAGGTACCTTCCAAGGTCAGGCCTGGTTTGCCTTCCTCTGGTGTCAGTCCTAGTTCTGCAGGTTCTGTACCTAAAAAACACATGCTTAAAATGGCAGAAGATTTGATTTCCTTAATCAGGGGTTCTATGCCCCCTCCAGATAAGAGGCCTAGGGTGGAGCCAGAGGTGGAAAGTTTGGAACATGCTTCAGATTACTCAGAGTCTTCGGCTGAAGACATTCAGGATTTTCCTCCTTATTCTGATTCAGACGCAGAGGATTCCAGTCCTTCTGCTTCTCCTCCAGAGGATTTTTCTTTTTCAGAAACCCTGCATTCTATGAGGGAGCATTTTAAATGGGAAGGTCAGGATTTCTCAGATTCCCGAAAGAGGCTTAGGGAATTTTTGTTTTTGCCACAACATCGGCCCTTGGCTATACCTCCTGTTTTGGATGTTGTTCAGGATGTTTTCTCTGAGGCTTCACTTAATCCAGACTCTTTGCCTCCTGCACCAGTTAAACCAGATAGGTATTACAGAGTGCCAGAGGCTCATAAATATCTGTATAAGAGCCCAAGGGCTGACCCAGAAACTATTAGCCAGGGACCTAAGGGTGTCAGGGCTTCTGTTGTAAAGAATCCAGTTCCTATGGATAAGGATTCTAGAGCTTTGGATAGGTGGGGTAAAAAGGTGTATACCTCTTCCACTCTAGCAATGAGGGCTTTGAATTGCCAGTTTCATATGTTGAAGTACCAGAATTTTCTCCTTACTCAGTTAAAATCTAAGGTAGATGCTTTGGCAGAGGGCATAGAGTGTAAGGGATTACAGGATTTGGTTCATGCCTCTGATCAGGTGGGTAAGCATTCTTTGCAGTGTGGTTTCGATGCTTTACAGGCTTCTTCCAGGGTGGCTGCCACTGGATCAGTTATTCAGGCACGCCTGGCTTAAGGATCAGAACTTGTCAGAGCATGTTAAAGCTCGAATTTTGGATGCTCCTCTGCAGTCTGAAGTTTTGTTTGGTTCTCCTGTGGAGTCAGTCTTAAAGAAAATGGAAGACAAAGCTAAGTCTATGCAGACGGTTAAGGATTTTTTGCAGGTGCAGCCCCCTAAGTTTAGCAGAAATTGGCCTACTAAGGGATGGGCTTACCCTTCTTCTGATTTACAGTCTAGGGGCAGATCTAGACGTGGTAGGGGCAGAGCTCAGGGTTCTTTCAGGCCTAGAACATGGAGTTCCCCTGCACAATCTACAGGTGAGGGCAGGGGCCAGTCCTTTCATAAACAGACCCAATGACCTGCATCTTCAGCTGCCAGATCCTTCCTGTCTGGCGGCTCCTCTGGGAGGAAAGTTGGCACTCTTCAGGCAAAACTGGCTTTTAGTCACCCAGGACAAATGGGTGTTGGACATTATAGACCGAGGCTACAAGTTTTATTTCCACACATTGCCTCCTTTCAAAGGCATGCCAGACGTTCCTCCTCAGCAAAGGGTGGAGGCTCACAAACAGATTTCTTTACTTCTTCAAATGGGGGCTATACAGCAGGTCCCTCTGTCAGCAGTGGGCCTAGGATTTTATTCTCGCCTGTTTCTTGTACCAAAGAAAGGAAACACTTGGAGGCCAATTTTGGATTTATCTATCCTCAACACATACCTGGACATTCCAAAATTCAAAATGTTGACGTTGCAACAACTTCTGCCTCTGTTGGGCAAAGATCACTGGATGGTAACTCTGGATCTCAAAGAGGCTTATCTTCATATTCCTATCAGGCCCAGTTGCAGGAGATTCCTGCGTTTTCAGGCTGGGACTTTACATTATCAGTTCTCTGCATTGCCCTTTGGCTTATCTACTGCGCCCAGGGTGTTCACAAAGGTTCTGGCTCCGGTGATAGCCTTCTTCAGGTTAAGAGGAATACAAATTTATCCTTATTTGGACGATTGCCTGATTCTTGCTCAAGACAAAAACAAGCTACTTCACCATCTACAGTATGTTATGGCAGTGTTAAGGTGCCTAGGGTATTCTGTGAACGAAACAAAGTCCAGTGTAGTACCCTCTCAGGAAATGTGCTTTCTGGGTGTGAGACTGAATACAGCCTCCCAGATGGCTTTTTTGACCCCGGACAAGCAAAGAAATCTTACACTTTACTTCCAACAATTGTATCTACGGTCCAGGCTGACTGCAAGGACAGTCCTTCAAGCCTTGGGGTTCATGGCATCTTGTATTCTGGTGCTTCCCAATGCCAAACTGCATATGAGGAAGCTACAATGGTATCTCAAAAGTGTATGGACGCAACACTGCCACGAACTGGACACTGTCATTCAGAAAATACCTTGCATTCAAAAGGAATTTTTGTGGTGGGCTCAGGAATGTCACCTAAACAAGGGACTCTCTGTGACCCGACCAGAGGCGAGTCAGATCTTAACGACAGATGCCTCAGACAAGGCTTGGGGAGCACACCTCAATGGAAAATGGGTTCAAGACACGTGGCCTGCCAGACTTCAACATTTACATATCAACTTGAAGGAGATGTTAGCAGTCCAATTTGCATTGATGGCTTTCAGTGATCTACTTCACCCAGGACAAGTGTTGATTCAAACAGACAACACAACTGTCATGTGGTACATCAACAAGCAAGGGGGAACCCATTCGTACCCTCTTTGCAGGCAAGCTATGATTTTGTGGGAGACTGCTCTCAGTTTGCACCTCACTCTTCAGGCAAGGTTTCTGCCAGGAGCACAGAACTCCTTAGCAGATGTTTTGAGCAGACAGATGGTGGATCCCCACGAGTGGAAGTTGGATCCTCATGTATTTCGACAGTTGACAGTGATATGGGGACTCCAGACATAGATCTGTTCGCTTCTCCACTAAATTTCCAGTTGCCAAAGTTTTGCACAAAGATGTTTCATCCAACAGCTTGGAAAGTGGATGCTCTATCATTCAGTTGGAGCAATCATCACGTCTATGCCTTTCCTCCTCTGCCTCTCCTTCCCAAGGTGCTCTTGAAGGTCAGACAGGACAAGCCCTCCATGATTCTAATAGATCCAGATTGGCCTCGGCAGCACTGGTACCCCCTGCTGAGGAGCTTAGTACGGGAGCCTCCTTGGCCTTTGCCTTCAATTCCACACCTTTTGTCTCAGGCAGGCAATCATTTCCTCAATGTCAGGATACAGTCCCTGCATCTAACAGCCTGGCATATTCTGTTCTAGAACCTGGAGGGTCACAGCTTCCTCAACAAGTTTTGAATGTCATTTTGGAGGCCAGAAGGCCTAGTACAAGGAAAGTTTATGCAGATAAATGGAGGAGATTTTTTTGTTTGGAGCAAAGCAAAGAGCTTTGATGTTTCCAGACCTAATTTGAGTGTTTCTCTTCAATATCTTACAGAATTATTAGACAAGGGTTTGTCTTTCTCCTCTGTAAAAGTTCATGCTGCAGCCATTTCTGCTCACTATGACTGTGACCCACCATTATTCTCTCATCCTTTGTTTAAGCAATTCCTTAGAGGGGCAAAGAACATCAGACCCCCGCGTAGAGCTCCTACTCCTTCCTGGGATCTCAATTTTGTGTTGGAAAAACTTACTTTACCTCCTTTTGAACCTGCAGCTACATCTGAGTTGAAGTTTTTGTCTTAGAAGACTGCTTTTTTGTTGGCCATTACGTCTGCTAGAAGGGTATCTGAATTACAGCTCTAATGGCAGTTGAACCCTTCCTGATTTTTCATAAGGATAGGGTATCTCTGCGTACTAACCCTACCTTTATGCCTAAAGTGGTTTCAAATGTGGCCTTGAACCAATCTATTCATTTGCCTACTTTTTATGCTGATCCCCAAAATAAAGGGGAGAAAATTTTGCACACTTTGGATATTCACAGGCAGTTGTGTTATTATTTGAGCAGGACTAAAGGGTTCAGACAGTCTCAACAGTTATTTGTTTCTTTTGCTTTGGGCTCTCAGGGGAAACCTGTTTCAAAACAAACTATTTCTAAGTGGATTGGCCATTGTATTGCTTTTTGTTATTCTCATCATGGTAAGGAGATTCCGGCTGGAATCAGACCTCATTCCACTAGAGCTACTGCCACTTCTGCTTTTTTAAGGGGTGTAGCTACTAAAGATATTTTGGAAGCAGCTACTTGGAGTTCAGTGCACACTTTTTCTAAACATTACCATCTCCCTCTTTATTCCAAATCTAGGGCTGGGTTTGCCACTGCAGTCTTGCAGGGCATGTTAGCAGCTCCCAATGCTTTATGATTTTGCCAACCTCCCTTTACCTTTGCTTTGGGATTCTACCCACAGGTTATGACTGCAGCAATGTGAGATGAAGAACATAGTACAATTTTGTACCTACCATAAATGTAGATGTTCGAAGATCCACATTGCTGCAGTCCAATTTACCCTCCCTCCTTCCCCTCTGTAGTTTGGAGTGGTTGTATGGTTTGGGTTGTAAATATTGTTTGTACATGGGTTTTGGAGGGTTTTTTTTCTGTTTTTGGCTATGGCCTTTCTTTTTAGGGCCTTCTGACATCTGGGGCAAGAAAGACTGAGGATATGACGTCGGTCATGCGCTTTAATACCATGGCGTACTGACGTCAGATCTGAGCGACCATGACCGACGCCAGCCTAATACTTTGGTATTCGGGCCGACCGAGGACAGCGGACTACCCACAGGTTATGACTGCAGCAATGTGGATCTTCGAACATCTACATTTATGGTAGGTACAAAACTGTACTTTGTCAACATTCACAGGATCTGGAAGCAATGATTCCTGTCATACCTTGCCTACGCCTAGAGTTCCTTTGGTGGGCAGGGCCCTGCCACCAAAACAGGGGACTACCATTGACATTGCTCCCTGCCTCCCAAATCTTAACAGACGCATCAGACTATGCATGGGGGCTCACCTGGCAGGGAAGTGCATTCAGGGCAAATGGAACCCAAGTCAAATGCACTTGCACATAATTCAAAAGGAAATGTTAGCTGTACAGAATGCTCTGACAGCCTTCAAGGACCACATTCTTCCAGGACAACGCCACTGTCATGTGGTACATAAACAAGCAGCGGGGTACACATTCTTGCCTCCTCTGCAGACTAGCCATGGCATTGTGGAACACAGCCTTGAGCTACCAAGTGAATCTACAAGCTCAATTCTTACCAGGAAAACTAAATACACTGGCAGACGGACTAAGCAGAAACCTCATGGACCCACACAAGTGGAAACTGGAACCACTGATTTTCAACATGTTGACAAGCAAATGGGGGAGACCAGATATAGACCTGATGTTCATCGCGTTTCACTGTTGCAGTCATTACTCTTGGGTTATCCTGCTGGCAGGCTACCCGCAGTCGGCCTGAATTCCAAAGTCCTGGTCCGGCGTCGGTTGCGGTCGCCTCTTCCCTGACGGTGCGCCAGGGCTATAAAAGATGCAGCCGATACCATTTTCTTTAGTCTTTCTTGCCACGCGGTGCCAGAAGCAGAAGCGGTTCGCAAGTGCCAGTCGGCCGACTCCTGAGATTTTCGTGTTCGAATTTCAGATCCGAAGTCTTCATTTAAAGCTAAGTACCCTGTTGGGGAAACTTTTTTCATGCTCCAGACCGTTGTCAGAAAAAGTTAATAACTGTATTTCTTGTGGGAAGCAAATACCTCATAAGGACTTCCATTCTTATTGTATTCCTTGCCAAGGCCCTGATCACGATGTTGCTAATTGCAAGTTTTGTGCTAGATTTAACCAATGCACTATTAAGCGTCGGTACGATTTTGCATTTCATTACTTTGGCCGAAGATTTAATTACACAATGTCGTCGGGATAGCCATCCGACTACTGCAGTTCACAAGAAACGTAAGGAAAAGGAAAATGACAGGCATACAAGGTCAAAAACTGATGACGAGGCTTCTTCTAAGCCAGTCGCTGGTTCGCCGGTTCTCAGTGAGGCGCTTTCGCAGCCCCTGACGCCCGCTACCTCAGAGCTGCAGGCTGCTTCCGACTCCCAAGTGGAGCAGACTAGGCCGCTGGAAACTCAAGGTATTGGACACTTGGAAAATATTCCCTCAGATGGGTCCGGAGCCGCTGAGCAGGCATCTGCTTCTAAAGGTGTTTTCAGGCCTACACAGTTGTATGTAAAACCGACTACAGCTTCAAAGGCAAAGACTAAATCACCACTAAAGACAAAGAAACAAGTGCAGCAAGCCCATGGACAGGCCTCCATGCCTAAAAAACAGATGCTCAAAATGGCCGAAGACCTAATTACTTTGATCAGGGGTTCCTATCCCCCTCCTGATAAGAGGCCTAGGCAAGAGATAGAATATGAATCTTCAGATGTCGTTTCCACTGGGAGAGCCAAGACTACTCAGAATCTAAGAAAAAGGCTCAGAGACTTTCTTTTACTACTTCAGCACAGGCCTCTTGCTATCCCCCCTGTTTTAGACATTGTAGATGATGTATTTTCAGAGTCTGGCCTGTCTCCTGACTCTTTACCCCATGCACCTGTTAAGCCAGACAGATACTACAGGGTTCCAGATTCACATACATTTCTTCATAAAAACCCTTCTGCTGACCCAGAAACAATTTCTCAGGGTCCCAAAGGGGTCAAGGCTTCCACTGCAAAAAACCCTATCCCCTCTGATAGGGATTCAAGGGCACTGGACAGATGGGGGGAAAAGGTTTACAGTTCTGCTATCTTGGCTGTGAGGGCTTTAAATTGTCAATTTCATATGCTTAAATATCAGCAATACTTAAATGTCACTGCTTAAACAGAAAATATTAACAAATTCTGAATGTGCAGAAAACAAGGAAATGCAGGATTTATTGCATGCAACTGAACAAGTGAGAAGGCATACTTTGCAATGTGGTTTTAATTCTCTGGAGGCCTCTTGCAGGGCCGCTGTTAACGGGTTCTGTCATTAGGAGGCATGCTTGGTTAAAGGAACAAAATCTGTCTGATCATGTTAAAGCAAAATTATTAGATGCTCCATTACAGCATATTTTGTTTGGTGTTAAAGCAGAAGAGGTGCTGAAGAAAATGGAGGGCAAAGCAAAATCTATGCAGACAGTTAAGGATTTCTTACAGGTGCAGCCATCCAGATTTAGCAGGAACTGGCCTACAAAGAATTGGTCCTTTCCAGTGTCAGACAGGCCACAAAGAGGATACAGATGCCCCAGAGGCAGATCCCAGCCCCAAGGCTCATACAGGCCTAAACAATGGGGTGCTTCTACCTCCAGAAGCGGAGAAGACAAATCACAGCCATACGGGAAACAGTCCCAATGACTTCCCTCTGCCAGCACCAAGCACTTATCTTTTGGCAGCCCCCTTAGGGGGAAAACTGGCACTTTTTTCACAAAATTGGCATATGATCACCCAGGACAAATGGGTCTTGAATATATTGTCTCAGGGCTACAGGTTCCACTTTCACACCCTGCCAAGGGCAAAAGGTATGCCAGACCTGCCACACAATCAATGAGCAGAGGTACAAAAGCAAGTTTCATCCCTCATGGACATGAGGGCCATTCAGCGAGTACCACAGCAAGAGCAGGGACAAGGATTTTACTTGAGACTTTTCTTGGTACGCAGAAAGGATAAAGCCTGGAGACCAATACTGGACCTGTCTATTCTAAACACATTTCTGGAAGTTCCAAAATTCAAAATGTTGACTCTGCAGCAGCTTCTGCCCATGCTGGGCAAGAAGGCTTGGCTTGTAACTTTGGACCTAAAAGAGGCATACCTGCATGTCCCAATCAGACAGTCTTGTAGAAGATACCTCAGATTCATAGCTGGCTCAATGAACTACCAATTCTCTGCACTGCCCTTTGGCTTATCTACTGCGCCCAGGGTCTTCACAAAATGCCTGGCACCAGTAATTGCATTTTGCAGACAAAGAGGAATTCAGATATATCCTTACTTGGACGACTGCCTTATTCAAGCAGAGAACAAGGTCATTCTACTAAAGAATCTGACGTTTGTAAAAATATTACTAATTTGCCTAGGGTACACAGTAAACAAAAAGAAATCAAAACTAGTACCCTCTCAAGAGATAATATTCCTGGGTGCAAGCTTAAATACAACTGCCCAGATGGCTTATCTCACGCCAGACAAACAAAGGCAACTGACTTCTTACTTCAAAATGTTGGCTACAAAGACCCAGTTATCTGCAAGAAAAATTCTGCAGGCTTTGGGCTTCATGGCATCCTGCATTCTGCTAATTCCATATGCCAGACTGTATATGAGGAAACTACAATGGTATCTAAAAAGTGTTTGGACTCAACATTGCCACAGCCTGGAAACATTAAATGTTAAGTTGTCTATCTCGCCTTCATTCTTGCTGGATGGGTTCGGAGCCGACCTCGGCTCCGACTCGGCCACTCTAAAAGCTCGAGAGTTGGTTCCACCGGCTCGAGGCTCCCCTTATATCCCACAATGCTAGGCGTGAGTTACCTCAGATCTCGTTTGCCGCTACAGCGATCGAGGTGTGTTTTCTACCGGCTCCAGGTTAGTGAAAGTTAGACTAGTTTAAATTCTTTAGACTTAAGCTAGCTTAGTGTATTTCTCTTTCCCCTTAGTGTAGTGGATATTTATCCCTTCTACTTTTTATCCAGCCCCTTTTTTTTTTCTAAAGAACTTATAAGTTCTTTCCCTAGGCCTTCGGGCCCTTCCTTCTCTTCCTTAGGGTGTGTATGTGTTTGATTAGAACTTAAGAATTTTAACTTAACTTACCCTTTAGTTAAATAATTCCTTTTAGACCCCTATCAGTGTAATCTGTGTGTGTGTGTTTTCTGTGTGTGATTACACTTCGGTTCCTTGAGTATGTCCAAGGATACGAAGGTCTCAGGCTTCAAGAAGTGTGACTCGTGCTGTCAGAAAATGTCTCTGACAGCGGTCACACTTCTTGTGTGTATTGCCTGGGACCTTTACACCTGCAGGACTCTTGTGCTGTATGCCATGGCTTCAGCCCTAGAGTCCTGCAGGAGAGAAAAAACAAACTCATTTTAAGGGGTTTGATTAAGCCTGAAGGTTCCCTTTCTGTGACATCGGGGAAACCTTCTAAGGCTTCCAAGACCTCGGCTCCAGCTTCAGAGTCGAGGCCTAAGGCTCCGAAGCCTACTGCTTCATCGGCTCCGGCTGGAGCCGATGAGTCTTTGACTGCAGTATCTGTGGTTCCCTCGGCTCCGGCCGGAGCCGAGGCATTAGAATTCCTGGGTCGGCTCGATCAGACCATCGGAGCCGACATCTAAAGAGATCGAGGTCACCGTCCCTTGGCTCCGTTCATTCGGCTACAGCGTCTCCCCTGCTGTCTGAGCGAGCCACAGATCTCACTCCTCCAGGTCATCGAGGCTCTCAGATCACGACCTCCAGAGGGTAGTGAGTCGACTTTTAAAGTCCGAAGCACTGGCCCAAATGCTCCAGAGTCCGACTCATCAGTTGATGCCTCAACTTGTTCCTATAAATATTCCTCCTCCGACTCCTTTGAGCTCGGAGCCGGGGCGTCTCGGGACCGAGACTGTGGTAGCGTCGGAGCCGATACAATTGTCTTCGGCTCCGTCGTCGGCTCCGATTTTTTCTTTTGAAGAATCTCGGCGCTGGGCTTCCCTCGTCGGCTCCGAGGGGGTGAGTGGCATCGGACCCTTGTCCGACCCCCCTCTCCCTCTCGGTGCTTCGGCGTTGGTGAGCTCGGCTCCAACATCGGCCTCGGAGCCATCTCTGTCGGTGCCGAGGGAGGTTCTCAGCTTCTCGGAGCGGGGACCTCTGGCTCTGCCAGACAGGGGTGCGTTCGAGGTCATGCGGAGTGTGTTGGAACCTTGTTCGACTCCACAGTCGGCTCCGACCGCCCCTCCCTCTTCGGTGCCTTTGGTTATGTCGACTCACTCCCTCATCCCAGACCGCAGAGAGCCAGCTCCTCAAGAATCCCCTGTGGGATCTCATCCTCTTCGAGGCCTCCCTGAATTGGCAGGAGCCCCTAGGAAGAGAAAGTGTAAGAGGAAGCACATAGACTCACCTGAGTCTGTCACCTCTGACACAGATTTAGAGGATTCGAGGGTTCCCACGTTCCCGTCTGAAGATGTCTCTTCGCAGACATTCTAGAGATCCTGAAACAGAGGGGAAATTGGCCAGCCCTTAACCCTTCGGAGGATGAATCTGTGTATCTTGAGGCGTTTGGCTCTCGCCCTTCCACCTCCTGGGTGTCCCCCTTTGATCCCCTCATGCAGGTGGTTGCAAAGAAGGCCTGGGCGGCTCCTGATTCAGTGGACCCTACCCCAGGAGACCTTCCAAATTTATAACAGCACCAACTGACAAACAATTTCTCACAAAGGTGTTTCTGTGGATGCTATGGTGGTTGCTGCTGCCACCAAGAACGAACTAGCTGATCCTCCAGTGCCTGTTCATCCCCCTAACAAAGAACCTAGGCCTATGGACAGATGGAAGCGGATGTTCTCGTCAGCGACCTTTGCCATGCGTTAAGCTGAACTACCTATGCCATTTTACTCGTCTTCAAAGAGACTTGATCAAAGAAGCGAGTGATATGTTGAAGGATCCTACGGCTGTGGGTTTTCAAGACAAGATGAACACTCAGCTGGCTACCCTGAACTCCATAGCTAACTCCTCCATGCGCCTCCTTTGTTATGCGGCTGATGGAGCGAGCAGGGCCGCAGGGACAGGTGTGGCCTTACGCAGGCATGCCTGGATGCGGCTATGCAATTTTGCGGACCCCTTTAAAACGTCATTCACTAATTCCCCGTTTGATGGATCATCTCTTTTTGGTCCTCAAGTGAAAGAAACCTTGACTAGGTGCGAGACGGATGGCAAGACTCTTTCTGCCGTCGGAGTCCGTTTTTCTACTCCTTCTAGGCCTTACCCCAAAGGCCAGAAAAGTGGGAAAATGTGGTTCCGCAAACAATCTCAAGGGACTTCCTGACGACAGAGTCGGTTCCCGCCAGAGGCAGAGGGGAACAACAATGGTAGGCGATAAGCCCTAGAGGCAGGGGGTCCATAGAACCAGGGCAATCGAGAAACCTTCTCTGATAAGCCTTTTCAGCATCCCTGAGGTGTTGCCCGACTGCCCACCTTCGGAGGCAGTCGGGGGAAGATTGTCACTGTACCCAGAAGCCTGGCTATCCCTGACTCAAGACAAGTGGGTACAGTCCATCATTTCCGAAGGCTATTCCATTCCTTTGTTCGCATCCCAAGCCAATCAAAAATCCCTTCCAGATGTTCCACCGCTCAAAGGGATCTTGCAGCTTTAGAAATTTCAAAGCTGCTTGTAAAAAGAGCAATTCAACCAGTTCCAGCAGACCAACTAGGATCCGGAATCTACTCCAGGTTCTTTTTAGTTCCAAAGAAAACAGGGGACTGGAGACCAATTTTGGATCTCAGTATCTTGAACAAGTCAGTCAAGAAAACAAGATTTCGGATGGTCACACTGCAGTCCATCCTCCCCCTATTGGGAAAGAAAAGCTGGATGTGCTCTATAGATCTTCAGGATGCGTACTATCACATAAAAATGAGCAGACGCTCCAGAAGATTCCTCCGCTTCAGGTTGGGAACCAGTCATTTTCAATTCAGGGCCCTGCCCTTTGGTCTCACCACTGCCCCCCGGGTGTTTACCAAATGCATGGCAGTGGTAGCTTCTCACCTGAGACGTCAAGGATTCCAGGTGTTTCCATATTTGGACGACTGGCTCCTCACAGCTCCCACCAAGCATCTTCTTCTAATGGCCAGGGACTACACCTTTCGCATTTGTCAAAAGTTAGGCATTTCAATAAATTGCGAAAAGTCTGTTTTGTCGCCTTGTCGTACTATTACCTTCATAGGCAAATCTAGACACAGTCAACATGTCTGCGAGACTAACACATCAGAGAATAGCAGACATACACAAACTGGTCTCGCTCCTCTTCAGCAGCAACAGAATCAAAGCCAGGTTAGTTCTGAAAGTGTTGGGGATTATGGCTGCCATACCTCTGCTTCCATTAGCCAGGTTCCACATGAGAATCCTTCAATGGATGCTCTTCACGCAATGGTCATACCAGCAACTTCCGATGTCCCACACCATTATGATCACGCAAACATGCAGAAATCATCTTCTGTGGTGGATGTCTTCCCTCAGCTCTTATTGGGAAGACCTTTTGTTCCTTCCTCCGGTTGCTACTTTGACAACGGACGCCTCCCTGATCGGGTGGGGGCATTATCAGGGCAGAACTGTCCAGGGCACATGGCAACCAGACGAATGCCACTTGCACATAGATGTTCTAGAGATGAGAGCAGTGCTTTTAGTGTTGCAAGCCCTTCAAGACTCTCTTCCCTTGGGAACGATAGCAATCCAGACGGACAATATGTCTGTAGTGTGGTATATCAACAAACAAGGCGGAACCAGGTCCTACCCCCTGTGTCGAGAAGCACTCAGACTGTGGCAATGGGCGATTTCTTCTCAGCGGTTTCTGATAGCAACGCACATCCCCGGGAAGTCCAATCAAATTGCGGACAAGTTGAGCAGAGCTATCCTCATGCCTCACGAGTGGTCTCTGAAAGACTCTGTTGTGAGAGAAATTTTTCTCAAGTGGGGTCAGCCTTGCTGCGATCTTTTTGCTACTCCCCAAAACATCAAGTGCAGAGATTATTTCACCCTATTCCCGTTACCAGGCCAGCCCAGCAGAGACACTCTAGTCCAAGTTTGGCCCCGGGGACTTCTGTATGCATTTCCTCCCTTCCCACTAATCTCTCAAGTGATACAGAAAGCTATCGCTCAGAAGGCCTCGTTGATCCTCGTTGCTCCTTACTGGCCTCGACAAGTTTGGTTCCCCTTTCTACATCACTTTCTGTTGGAGCGACCTTGGCATCTGGACCTAGTTCCAGATCTTTTGATCCATCAGTCGGGTCAGTTTCATCGCTCCTTCCTCTCTGAACCTCAGTGCTTGGTTCCTCCTATTCCAACCTTAGCCAGGCTTCCTCAAATATCTCACTCTGTTCGAGATATTTTGATAGCTTCCCATAAATCTTCCACTCGAAGATTTATTTGAGTAAGTGGAAACGTTTAGCCTATTGGGCTCAAGGAAGGGACATAGATCCTTTCACTGCTTCCATCCAAATGGTCCTTGATTTTCTAGCTGAACTCTTCCATGCAGGTTCATCTCCTTCTACTCTTAAAGTTCAATTGGCAGCTATTTCTAACTTTCATGTGGGCATTTCAGAGTCTGCCATAATGTCCCACAAGCTTTGCAAAGCCTTTTTGAAGGGAGTTTTTCTACTCAGACCTCCTATAAGAAATCCTCCTCCTCCTTGGGACCTAAATTTAGTTCTTAGTTCTTTGATTCTTTCCCCTTTCGAACCTGCAGCCTCCTGTTCTTTAAAATTGCTATCATGGAAGACACTCTTTCTGGTAGCTATTACTTCAGCTAGAAGAGTTTCAGAACTTCATGCACTCAGCTGTCGACCTCCTTATCTGTTGTTCCATAAGGACAGGGTATCTTCTGAACCAACCCGTCCTTTTTACCTAAGATAGCCTCGGCGTCTAACCTGAATCAAAGCATTGACCTCCCTGTGTTTTTTCCAGAATATTCTAACAGGTCTGAACAAAAATTGCATTGGCTAGATGTTCATCGTCAGTTAAGGTACTATTTGGATAGAACCAAACAATTCAGAAAATCTGACCAGCTGTTTGTCTCTTATGCAGAAGGCAGAAAGGGACTTTCAGTTTCAAAGGTATCATTATCTAGATGGCTAACATCTCTGATTTCCCTTGTTTATGAAATTAGACACCAAAAGCTGCCTAACAAACCTAAAGCCCATTCCACCAGAGCTTTGGCTACTTCTATAGCCTTCCAAGACAGACTGCCTATTGACACCATTTGTGCAGCGCTACTTGGGCTACTCCTCACACTTTCATTTCTCATTATAAGTTGGATTTAGCTTCTAGGCATAGAGCTAACTTTGGTTCCACTGTTCTCAAGAGTCTGTTCCGTTAGGCCACCCGGGACAAGGTGCTAGGGACGCGGTCCCATCCAGCAAGAATGAAGGCGAGATAGACAACTTAACATATAGAAGTTATGTTCTTACCATAACGTTCCATGTTAGTTGTCTTCTTCTCGCCTCCCACCCTCCTTCCCCCTGGCCCGGACAGACCTAGAGGAGTTTGATTGTGACCTCTCTTTCTACCACCTCTTTACTTTAGGTATATGCTGCTGTGCATATTTTCCTGGATCAGGATGTAGGTCACCCTTCTCTTCTCCCTTGTTTATAGAGGTGGACTTTGTTTCCAGTTATTCTATTATTATTATAAGCTGGGCCTAGCTTAAAAACGAGATCTGAGGTAACTCACGCCTAGCATTGTGGGATATAAGGGGAGCCTCGAGCCGGTGGAACCAACTCTCGATCTTTTAGAGTGGCCGAGTCGGAGCCGAGGTCGGCTCCGAACCCATCCAGCAAGAAGAAGGCGAGAAGAAGACAACTAACATGGAACGTTATGGTAAGAACATAACTTCTATTTATCCTCATTCCCTGCCTGCAACAGAAGTTTCAATGGTGGGCACAGGCCTGTCATCACAACAAGGGACAGCCACTCGCTTTACCCACAGCCAAGCAGACACTAACAACGGATGCATCAGATTATACCTGGGGGGCCCACATAGCAGGAAAATGTATTCAGGGCACATGGCCAGCAAGCCAGATGCATCTTCATATCAATCAAAAAGAGATGCTAGCTGTTCAAAATGCCCTGACAGCTTTCAAGGATCTATTTCATCCAGGACAACTACTGATAAAGACTGACAATACTACAGTTATGTGGTACATAAACAAGCAGGGAGGCACACATTCCTACCCCCTCTGCAGACAAGCCATGACTTTGTGGGACACAGCATTGACTTATCAAATTCACCTGCAAACACAATTCCTGCCAGGAAAGATAAATACTCTGGCAGACAAACTAAGCAGAAACCTCATGGATCCCCACGAGTGGAAACTGGATCCACAAGTCTTCAGCATGATAACAAGGAAACGGGGATGCCCAGACATGGATCTATTTGCCTCCCCTCACAACTGCCAACTGCAGAGATTCCGCACAAGGACTTATCACAAGCAAGCATGGAAAGTGGATGTCTTATCCTTCAGCTGGAAAAACCTAACAGTATATGCCTTTCCTCCACTGCCTCTCCTCTCCAAGGTACTCCTAAAGGTCAGACAAGAGAAGCCAAAAATGATACTGATTGCCCCAGGCTGGCTACGCCAGCACTGGTACCCAATCCTAAAGAACTTGTCTCAAGGTCCAGCCTGGTCATTGCCTCAATTCCTCACTTTCTGACCCAACAAAACAATCATATCCTGCACAGCCAACTCAGGACCTTAAATCTGGCAGCATGGCGGATAATGTAGCCATTCAGAACACTCCTCTCTCCAAAACTGTGATGGATGTTATTTTGGAGGCCAGGAGGCCCAGTACCAGAAAATCTTATGCAGGAAAATGGAAGAGATTCTGTGCCTGGAACCAGGCACAAGGAATTGACACGTTTGTACCAAACATTCCTCAGATTTTACAATACTTAACTGAGATGCTGGACAAAGGCCTATCATTTTCATCAATTAAGATCCATGCCTCTGCCATTTCAGCCCATTACAATACGGAACCACATATCTTTTCTCATCCTTTAATAAGGCAGTACCTCAGAGGGGCCAAAAACATAAGACCTCCAAGGAGAGCACCAGTGCCTGCATGGGACCTCAATTATATCTTGGAAAAACTCACACTGCCTCCTTTTGAGCCAGCCTCAACAGCTGATATAAAATTCTTATCCTGCAAAACAGCTCTGCTCCTAGCAATAACCTCTGCAAGACTAGTCTCGCAGTTACAGGCACTCATGGCTGTGGAACCTTTTATCATTTTCCATCCACACATGATTTCTCTGAGGACAAACCTGACATTTATGCCTGAGGTGGTGTCCATTGTGTCCCTTAACCAAACCATTCACTTGCCTACCTTTTATCCAAACCCACAGAACAAGGGTGAGAGACTTCTGCATTCTTTGGACATACACAGACAGCTACGCTTTTACTTGGACAGAACTAAAACTTTCAGAAAGACTGAGCAACTTTTAGTGGCATATGCTGCAGGATCACAAGGAAAGGCCATCTCAAAATAGACTTTCAAAATGGATAGGCCATTGCATTTGTTTCTGCTATTCACAACATGGCAAATCAGTGCCTAAGGGCATTAGGCCACATTCAACCAGAGCAGCAGCTACTTCAGCAGCCTTCCTCAGAGGAGTACCAAGCAAAGACATCTTAGAGGCTGCAACTTGGAGTTCGGTGCACACTTTTACAAAGCACTACCACTTACCTCTCTACTCTAAATCCAGAGCAGGCTTTGCCACTGCAGTTCTGCAGGGCCTCATAGCCTCTCCTAATCCTATTTAGCCCCAGCCACCCATCCTCAGCTTTGGGATTCAACCCAAGAGTAATGACTGCAACAGTGAAACACGATGAACATAGTACAGTTGTGTACCTACCATAAATGTAGATGTTCGAGTGTATTCACTGTTGCAGTCCAGGTTACCCTCCCACCATCCCCCTTTCTTTTGCTGGGTCTTATCTGTACTTCTCTATTCTATACAACCCATGTGGTGTATTTGCTTGTAGATGAAGGAAATGATTACCTTAGTGCATGCATGTTTATTGGCATAATTTTTAGCCTACTCTTTTGGGGGCGCTTGACATCTGGGGCAAGGAAAACTGAAGAAAATGGCGTCTGCTGCATCTTTTATACCCCTGGCGCACTGATGTCAGGGAAGAGGTGACAGCAACTGACGCCGGACCAAGACTTTGGAATTCAGGCCGACTGCGGGTAGCCTGCCAGCAGGATAACCCAAGAGTAATGACTGCAACAGTGAATACACTCGAACATCTGCATTTATGGTAGGTACACAACTGTACTTTTGCCTCCCCCCAGAACCATCAACTGGACACATTTTGCACAAGAATTCCCCGCAAGCAAGCTTAGGAAGTGGATGCTCTATCCTTCAGCTGGAAAATCCTATCAGTTTATGCCTTTCTTCCTCTGTTTCTGCTCTCCAAGGCACTACTAAAGATCAAACAAGACAGGCCAAGGACGATTTTAATTGCACCAGACTGGCCTCGCCAACACTGGTACCCACTCTTGCGCAGTGTGTCAAGCTTGGCTCCATGGCACCTGCCTCAGATTCCTTCCCTGTTGTCTCAGCAGGATAACCACATTCTGCACCCTCAGCTGCAAACCCTGAACCTAGCAGCCTGGCTAATTACCTAATCTCGCCTTTACAATTCCTCAGTAAATCAGTGAGGGATATCATTTTAGAGGCAAGGAGGCCTAGTACTAGAAAATCTTATGCTGCAAAATGAAAAAGATTCTGTGCCTGGAACGAATCTCAAAGAATGAACGCATTAGTGCCTAATTTACCTCAGATTCTATAATACTTGACTGAGATGCTTCATAAGGGCTTTTCCTTCTCCATCAAAATTCATGCCTCAGCCATTTCAGCTCATTATAGCACAGAGCCTCCCCTCTTCTCTCACCCGCTGCTCAGGCAGTTCCTCATAGGGGCCAAAAATGTAAGGCCACCCAGGAGAGCTCCAACTCCAGTCTGGGATCTTAACTTTGTCTTGGAGAAACTCACTCTTTCTCCTTTTGAGCCAGCTGCTACTGCAGATTTAAAATGTCTTTCCTTTTAGCAATCACTTCTGCAGGAAAGGGTATCTGAATTACAGGCCCTTATGGCAGTGGAGCCTTTCATCACCTTTCATGCGGACGCGGTGTCCCTCAGAACCAATCCCTTCTTCATGCCCAAGGTGGTATCCAGTGTGGCTCTTAGTCAGTCCATTCATTTGCCTACCTTCTTTCCTAACCCACAGAATAAAGGGGAACGGATACTGTACTCTGTACTCTTTAGATGTGCGCAGACAGCTTAGATTCTACTTGGCAGGACTAAACCTCAAAGGAAATCTGAACATCTGCTGGTGGCATTTGCTGCAGGGACAGAGGGGGAAGCTATTTCAAAACAAACCATTTAACCACCATGGAAAACCTAGCCCACAGGGCATCAGACCCCATTCAGCCAGGGCTGCATCTACTTCTACAGCCTTTCTCAGGGGTGTCCCTAAAAGGGACATCCTAGAAGCTGCTACTTGAGTTCTGTACATACTTTCACCTAGCATTATCATTTGCCAATTTTCTCTAAATCCAGAGCTGGTTTTGCCACTGCAGTCTTGCAGGGCCTTATAGCTGGTCCTAATTCTATTTAAATTCCTCCTCCCAACCTTAGCTTTGGGAATCTACCCAAATGTAATGACTGCAACAGTGAAACACGAAGAACATAGTACAGTTGTGTACACTTGCCATAAATGTAGATGTTCGAGTGTATTCACGGTTACCCTCCCTCCAGCCCCCCCTTTCTTCTTTTGGCTATATCTACTCTCACTTATTATGCTCAAAAAGCTTTTTGGTGTATTTGCTTTTTTGTTGGAAGTATATCCTTGTATTTATAGATTTAATTGCTTCCCATTAGGGGGGCACCTGACATCTGAGGCAAGAAAAACTGATGTAATTGCTTCAGCTGCATGTTTTATACCCCTGATGACCTGACGTCATGGAAGAAGGGACAGCAACCGACGCAGAACCTAATACTTTTTTAATCAGGCCGACTGAGGGCTACTGCAGGCAGATAACCCAAACGTAATGACTGCAACAGTGAATAAACTCTAACATCTACATTTATGGTAAGTGTACACAACTGTACTTTTGCACTCTGCATTTCCTAATGTAATTCAATAGTCTTAGTTTTATGTCTATACTTGTGAGGCCATTCATATTCCAGAGTATGTTTAGTGTAGCCATTATAAGTTATTATTCCCAACTGTTATGACAGCTTTTTAAAAGGTCTGTCTCTCTCTTTTGTGTTGCATACACCCATTAATGTTTGGCAGGTGGATCCTTTATACAGCTGATGTCCTTCAAGAATGCAACTGCAGTCCTGACATATGGGTTGTCCTGCCTCAGGCAGCCCTTCGGTCGGCCAGATTCCAAAGTCTGGGTCCGGCGTCGGCCGATGTCGCCTCCTCCCCGACGTCAGAGCGGCTGGAGTATAAAGGCATCAGCCGACGCCATCTTCTTCAGTCTTTCTTGCCACGCGGTGCCCGAAGCAGAAGCAGTTCGCAAGTGCCGGTCGGTCAGCTCCTGTGTTACCGAAGTCATCTAAAAGCTAAGTACCCCGTTGGGGAACATTTTTTCTTGCCTCAGCCGATGTCAGAACAAATTGAGAAAGTTAATAATTGTTTGTCTTGTGGTAAACAAATACCTCATAAGGACTTTCATTCTTACTGCCTCCCTTGCCTGGGCCCAGACCACGACATCTCGGCCTGTGCTGCCTATGCTTGCTTTAATAAGCGCACTCTCAGGCGCCGGGCAGAGTTTGCCGAAGACTTTTTTGGCGAATCTACGCTTACAATATGCCGTCGGAACAACCGACAGCACAAACAACCAAAAAACGAAAGGACCGGGACCGACATCCTCGGCCCGCGTCTTCCTCCGATATTACGCCTAAGCCCTCCGCGAGTGCTTCGGTCCCTTCGGAAGCGGTAATTCAATCGCTCCAGGCCGACGACACCACGTTAACTCTTCCCTCGGTCTCGGAGACTACACCGGTGCCGGTTGTAGATTTTCCTCCAGAAACCGAAGTTCTGGATCTACCCGACACCATTCCCGTGGACAAAGTTACCCCTGCACGTGGGGCAGCTAGGCCTCCTGTATCCATGTCAGTCAAGGCCTTTGCATGTGCTAAGGCCGCCAGCCAGGCCAAGGCCCATCCTAAACCTTCTTCTCAGGCCCCTTCTTCTGACAAACAAATCATGTCTCTGGCTGCAGATCTTATCTCTCTTATCAGGGGGTCTCAGCCTCACCCAGACAGAGGTTCTCAGCCGCCTGCAGAAAAAAGGCCTAGAACTGAGCAGGCAGACAACCTCTCTTCAGATGAAGCCTCTCGGGATTCAGAGCATTCAGATACCCAATAAGAATCCTTCCAGGCCTATGAGGACTCTGATGCTGAGGAATCTATTCCCTCTGCCTCTCCTCCAGAGGATTTTTCTTTCGGTGAAGTCCTCCACTCCATGAGGGAACATTTTAAGTGGCAGGGTCAGGAATTTTCTGATTCTAGGAAAAGGCTACGACTTCCTTAAGTTACCCCAGCACAGACCTTTAGCTATCCCTCCAGTCTTGGATGTCCTGGATGATGTTTTCTCCGACTCCAGTGCTTCCCCTGATTCTCTCCCTCCTGCTCCTGTCAAGCCAGACCGATATTACAGGGTCCCTGACACTCACAAGCATCTCTTTAAGGCCCACTCTGTGGATCTAGAAACTATTTCACAGGGCCCCAAAGGAGTGGCTACCTCCTCAGCCAAGAATCCACTGCCAGCTGACAGGGAAGCAAGGTCCCTGGAGAGATGGGGTAAAAAAGTCTATACCTCTTCCACCCTTGCCATGAGGTCACTTAACTGCCTTTTTCATATGTTTCAGTACCAGGATTATTTACTGGATGATTTACAGAAAAAGATAGCCTCTCCTGAGCCTACAGATAGAAAGGCATTGCAGGATTTGGTTCATAATACCCAGCAGGTTAGTAATAATTTTCTACAGTGTGGTTATGATGCATTGGAGGCTTCATGTAGGGCAGCTATGACAGGGGCTGTTATCTGTAGACATGCTTGGTTGAAAGAACAGCCACTGCCAGATCATGTTAAAGTAAAGCTCCTGGACGCACCTCTGGATAAACAGAAGCTTTTTGGTGCTAATGCTCAGGATGTGTTGAAATCTATTGAAGAGAAGGCAAAATCAGTACAGACAGTAAAGGATTTCCTCCAGGTTCAGCCACCAAGGTTCAGCAGGAATTGGCCTTCAAAGAATTGGTCCTTTCCAGACTCTGACAAGTTCCAAAGGGGAAAGAACAGGCGTGCACGAGGTAGAGGGCAATACCGAGGCTCCTACAGGGGACGCCAATGGCAACCACAAAATCAGAGAAGTGGCACAGGTAGTTCACCTGCACCACAGGGACAATCACAATGACTTACTTTCACTCCGCCTACCAAGGCTCAAAGAGAAGCACCTCTAGACGGAAAATTATCTCTCTTCTCAAAAAACTGGCACGTTATAACAAAGGACAATTGGATTCTGGACATAATAGACAGAGGTTACAGGTTCCACTTCCATACCTTACCAACAGGACAAGGCATGCCAAACCTGCCACAAAATCAAAGGGCAGAGGCACTCATAGAAGTCTCAAAGCTGTTACAAATAAAAGCAATAGAGAAGGTTCCTCCTCAGGAACAAGGCCAGGGATTTTACTCAAGACTGTTCCTTGTTCCAAGAAAAGAAAAACAATGGAGGCTTATATTGGACTTGTCCGTTCTAAATACTTTTCTCATGGTGCCAAAATTCAAGATGCTGACGTTACAGCAACTTCTTCCCATGCTGGGCAAGGGGTCTTGGCTGGTTACTCTGGACCTCAAGGAGGCATACCTGCATGTCCCTATCAGACACAGTTGCAGAAGATACCTCAGATTTCTTGCAGGAACAGAGCACTATCAGTTCTCAGCATTGCCGTTTGGCTTATCTACTGTGCCCAGAGTATTCACGAAATGCCTGGCATCAGTAGTGGCACATTGCAGACTCCAGGGGATTCAAATATACCCTTACCTGGACGACTGCCTAATACAAGCAGACAGCAAACAGACCTTGATAAAACACTTGGATTACGTCATTCAATTGCTGCAGGCTTTGGGATACACAGTCAACATTCAGAAATCAAGATTACTGCCATCCCAAGAGATTATATTTCTAGGAGCAAAACTGGACACACAGCTACAAATGGCTTTCCTCACAGAGGAGAAACAAGAGCATTTAACAGCTTACTTCAAAGGCCTAGCAAAATTAACCCACCTGACCGCAAGGAAGACCCTGCAGGCCCTGGGGTTCATGGCATCTTGCATTCTTCTAATCCCTCTGGCAAGACTACACATGAGAAAGCTGCAATGATACCTAAAAAGCTTGTGGTTGCAACACAGCCACAACCTAGAAGACATAATACCACTCATACCATGCCTGCAAAGGGAATTTTTGTGGTGGGCTCAAGCAAGTCACTTAAACGAAGGCATGCTTTTCAACAAACCTCCAACAAGTCAAACTATTACAACAGACGCCTCAGACCTTGGATGGGGGGCGCACATGGACGGCAGATGCATCCAAGGGCAATGGACTCCCATTGAGATGCATCAGCACATAAATCAAAAAGAGATGTTGGCAGTGATACATGCAATAGAAGCCTTTGGAAAATCTCTACCGCAAGGTCATCTGCTAATAAGGACAGACAACACCACTGTCATGTGGTACATAAACAAACAAGGGGGCACTCATTCCTACACCCTTTGCAGACTAACAATGATTCTTTGGGAAAAGTCCCTGAAACTGAACATCTACTTGCAATCCCAGTTTGTTCCGGGCAAGGACAATGTTCTGGCAGACAGGTTGAGCAGACATTTCTTGGATCCACACGAATGGATGCTACACCCACGCATTTTCTCACAAATAGCATCTGCATGGGGAAGACCAGACATAGACCTCTTTGCATCTCATCTCAATCATCACCTGGAAAGGTTCTGCACAAGGATACACCATCCTCTAGCTTGGAGAACGGATGCTCTTTCCTTCAGCTGCAATGCTCTAACAATTTATGCATTCCCTCCTCTACCTTTGCTCACCAAGGTGTTACTGAAGATCAAGGCAGAACAACCAAGAGGAATCTTGATAGCTCCAGACTGGCCAAGGCAACACTGGTATCCACTACTACTGAGCATAACTCACACCAAACCGTGGCCCTTGCCTCAATGGCCTCTGCTCCTGACTCAACACAGTTACAAGACTGTTCATCAGAACCTGCAAACCTTAAAGCTGACAGCTTGGAGAGTTCCATGACTCAGAACCATGACTCCCTCTCCGAAAAAGTTCAGGAAATTTTGCTGGAGGCACGCAGGCCTTCCTCCAGAAAAACCTATTCGGCCAAATGGAAGAGATTCACCATCTGGAATGTCAACAAGGGCCAGGATGCATCATTGGTGAATATACCTCAGATGTTAGAATACTTGGCAGAAATGTTTCACAGTGGCCTCTCTTACTCTTCCATCAAGATCCACGCTTCAGCTATCTCAGCACATTACAACTGTGATCCACCTGTGTTTTCGCATCCCTTGCTAAGACAGCTTCTAAGAGGCATAAAGAATATCAAACCTCCAAGGAAGCTACCAATTCCTGCATGGGACCTCAATTACGTCTTGGAAAAATTAACTCTTCCTCCTTTTGAACCAGCAGCATCTTCAGAAATGCAATTTCTCTCTTGGAAAATGGTTTTCCTATTGGCAGTCACCTCAGCAAGAAGAGTCTCGGAGATACAGGCCCTCATGGCAGTTCCTCCCTTTCTCATCTTTCATCAGGACAGAGTTTCCCTTAGGACCAATCCTTCATTCATGCCTAAGGTGATATCCAGAGTGTCTCTAAACCAAGCAATTCACCTGCCTACTTTCTTTCCTAACTCTCAAAATAAAGGGGAAAGGCTGCTGCATACTTTACACATTCACAGACAACTACGCTACTACTTAGACAGAACAAAGTCCACCAGGAAGTCTGACCAACTGTTTGTAGCCTATGCTGCTGGAGTGCAAGGAAAAGCAGTCACCAAACAAACTATCTCAAAATGGATTGGACACTGCATCAGATTCTGTTATTCTTTTCATGGGAAAAGTGTGCCAGCTAATATTAGGCCACACTCCACCAGAGCTATGGCCACATCCACAGCTTTTCTAAGAGGAGTGGCTACAAAAGACATTCTAGAGGCTGCTACATGGAGCTCCATGCATACATTTACCAAACACTACAACCTGCCATTATACTCCAGATCCCGAGCAGGCTTTGCTTCGGCAGTCCTGCAGGGTCTTCTAGCTACACCATCTCTTGTTTAGTCCTACCACCCCCAGCTTGGCTATGGTATTCAACCCATATGTCAGGACTGCAGTTGCATTCTTGAAGGACATAGTACAGTTTTGTACCTACCATAAATGTAGATGTCCGATAGATATGCAACTGCAGTCAGGTTTTCCCTCCCTCCTACCCCTCTGTTTTTCCCCTTTTGGGTCCTTTCTCCCCATACCTATCAGCTGGGGATATATGTTATGGTGTATCTGTTTATTACTGTTGTGCATGTCTGATTTTATCTGTTTATCCATTCACCAAATTTAGCCTTCATTGGAGGGCACCTGGCATCTGGGGCAAGAAACACTGAAGAAGATGGCGTCGGCTGATGCCTTTATACTCCAGCCGCTCTGACGTCTGGGAGGAGGCGACATCGGCCGACGCCGGACCCAGACTTTGGAATCTGGCTGACCAAAGGGCTGCCTGAGGCAGGACAACCCATATGTCAGGACTGCAGTTGCATATCTATCGGACATCTACATTTATGGTAGGTACAAAACTGTACTTTCCTTGTCATCTCCATTTGAACCTATATCATGTTTTACAAGACTTTTTGTTTTAATGAAAACCCTCAAAGAAAAAAAAAAAAAAAAAAAATTGTACATCTTCAAAGTTTAACTGTCCTGATGGAAACAATTGATCTGAAATAGATAACTTCCTTTGATCATCAACCTGTGGGTATCGGATCTGAGCCGGCAGCTTTCCAAGCTAGAGATCCGAGCTCCAAGCTCCTCCCCCTTACCCATAACACCATGCTACCTCCTTCCAATCCTCAGATCTCGTTTGCCGCGGCTATGTCCGGCACGAGTTTCTCAAGCTTCTAGCATTTAGGTGATTTGTAAGTAGATTTTTCTCAAAATCTTCTAGTTTTTGAGTGTGTGTGGATAGTATAATTTCTTAGTTTAAACCCCTGAATTTTACCGTCCCCACCCCCTTTTCCCCTTAGGTGTTTGTGTGGGCGCATGTGTTTTAGTTCAGAAATCATGGCCGAGGCCCCAAAGGCCATCTTTTCTAAGTGCACTGAGTGTGGCCATAAGCTTTCCCCAGTGGATGGCCACACTCAGTGCGTCCTCTGCCTGGGGTACCGCATTTGTCATCGGGCTGCCAAATTTACGCAGCCTTTAACCCCCCGCGCCCTGAGGGATAGGCGGAATAAGCTGATTCTGGCGGGTCTTCTACCCGCGGAGTTGGCTTCCTCCTCCTCTCCCTCGGTGGCTGTTCAGCTTGCTGTCCCCTCTCCCCTGGCTGGGACTCAACCTCCCACTTCTTCCCAGGGAGAGAGGGACTCGAAAAAAGACGAGAGAGAGGAGAGAGAGAGGGGGAGAAAAAGAGGTATAGAAGCCACAAGTGGCGGGCCCCCTCGGCCCCGCCTGCTAAGCTGCTCTCCTCACCCCAGAAGGTCTCCGGGCCTTCCTCCCCCCGGCTCCATTCTCCACGCTTCTCACCGGAGCCAGAGGAGGAGGCCCGACCATCTTCAAGGTCGTCACGGCGGCCCTCCTGGCTAGCTTCGGCGGCCTCCTCTAGGTCGACCCGTAGCCTCTCCGATGCTGATATGGACCGGATGATGCGTCATTTTCTCCAAGCCCAACTGCAGATGGGAGTGCTGCTGCGAGAGTTCAGCCACACTTTTTTGCCCCGATAGCTCCTTCTCCGATCCACTATCAGGTTTCGGAGCCTTCAGATCCGAGGGGTCATGGAGTCAGCGCCGATGGTTATCGCTACCTCGATGCCGGCCATGCCCTCGAGTTTGTCGGATTCGAGCTCTCAGGGCCGAGAGCCATGCGTCGGATCCGAGGGGGCGAGTGTGTCTTCAGCTCCGTTTCAGTCGGAGCAGACTTCCCTCGGGTCTGAGAGCTTCGGCTCCGACGCTGATCCCCATGCTGGATCCAAGGGTGTTAACCACGGAGCCCAGAGAGATCGGTTCACCCTCGGCTTTCGACGTGGTGGAGAGGGTCCTCTTGAGAGGTTCGAGACCCCCTGCTCTTTCTTCGGATCCCGTCCCCACTCCCTTGCAGCTGGGCTTGTCTTCCTTCATCCAGTCCCAGGGACAGCCTGCGTTGACGCCCCAGCCCGTTCTGCTGGTGGAACACGACCCTGTTGGTGAGCCCTCTTTGGACAGTCCCACCGAGGAGGCCACTCACAAATGTAAGTGTAAGAGGAGGCACTTGGACTCCCCTCAGTTCCTCACGGAGGACACCAGTTTGGAGGAAGGGGAAGGTTACCCCAGGTCACCCCCCAGAGGACGTCTTCTTTGGAGACATTATGGAAATGCTTCGCCTAAAAGTGGGGGGTGGTCAGCCCAAAAACCTTCCTCTGACAAGTCTGGGAGCATTACTCTAGCTCCAACACCCTAGCCCAAAGGTTCCTAGAATTTATAAACTCAAATGCTGTGGAACAACTTGTTACAACTCCCACAAGAGGGGAAAACATACTGGACCTGATCATCACCAACATGGGGACTCTATGCTCCAGACCAGAAGTGTATCCCTCATTGGTAAGATCAGACCATAAACTAATCTCACTGGATATTCACATCCCGACCCCACCCCCTGCCCAGAAAACCACAGTGAAAAACTTCTCTAAAGCAAATTTCACACTCCTCAAAACCGAGGTGGAATCCTTCAAAGCCCGGCCTGTGGAAAATCTGCCCAGACCGCAGAATCCTTTATAAACGCATTCTATGAACACCTTCAGGAATGCATGGATCATGCGATCCCAAATAAAACCAAGACCCAATCATCCAAAGGCAGACGTGTCTGGTGGACCCCAGCCATAAACAAACTATACAATAGAAGGAGGAAGCTACTAAATTTTAGAGCAAAATCCCAAAAAGGGAAGGCATCACTGATCAGTATTAGCAAAAAACTACGGGCACTCATAAAATTGTCTAAGGCCAGCTTCGAGAGAAAAATTGCACAGGACACTAAGGATAATCACAAGGCTTTCTTTAGTTATGTTAGGAACCTGGGTGGTAATTCCCAGATATGCTCAGAATTAGTCCAAAATGACAAAAAAATACAATGAACCTACAGACATTGCCAACATCCTAGCTGTCAGGTTCAGCACAAACTCCCCCCCCACCAAAAGGGCAAATATCTATCCCAGCAGAGTGCTGCCCCCCTGACATCTCAGATGCTCAGGTAAGAGGCCCCCTCTCCAAAGCAAAAGACAGAGCATCAATGGGACCAGATGGTGTCCCGGCTGTCCTACATGAACTCCAAGAAGAGCTAAACCCAAACATAAAACTACTGTTCAATCTCAGCCTTACTACAGGATATGTGCCCAAAGAGTGGCGTACAGCAACAGTGGTCCCTCTCCATAAAGGTGGTGCCTCAACAGATCCTGGAAGCTATCACTCCATAAGCCTGACTAGCTTGGTCTGTAAAGCTATGGAAATGATCATCATGGACCTCATAAATAAAGATATTGGGGACCTACAGACACTGGATCCTACCCAATTCGGCTTTGTTAAGGGCAGATCCTGCCTCTTAAACCTGGTTGATTTCTTTGAAACAGTCACCAAGGCAATTGACAAGGGGAAGGTGGTCCACACAGCCTACCTGGTCCTCGCAAAAGCCTTCGATACAGTACCCCACTCGGGCATTATAGATAAGCTCACCAGCTTAAATATAAACCCCTGTGTCACTAGATGGATTGCAAACTGGCTCAAGGACAGAACCCACATGGTTAGAATTGCTGAAGCCATGTCAGACTCCAAACCAGTTACAAGTGGTGTCCCACAAGGCGCAGTCCTGGGACCTCTCTTGTTCGGTATATATTTCTCTGAGGTACAGGCCAACACGGAAGGACTGTGGCTGACCAAGTTCGCAGATGACTGCAAACTGGGCACCATAATCGACTCTCCAGCTGACACAAGCATCCTCCAAAGGGCCTCATAGAAACAGACAACTGGTGCCAGAGCCATGGCCTCAAGCTAAATGCCAAAAGTGTATAGTCATCCCTTTGGCAAAACAAAGTGCCCACAAATTACCATATAGCTGGTAATCCATTAAGTACAGAAGAAGTAATTAGGGACCTGGGGACCCAAGTTGATAGCAATCTCTCATTTGACAACCACGTGGCCAAAGTGGTTAGAAAAACATTTTATATAGCCCAACTAATCATGAAGGGATTCACATCTAGATCAGTGGAGGTCATTGTGCCTCTTTACTCATCCCTCATCAGGCCCATAATTGAGTACAATGCCCCTTTTGGGATGTACCTTACCAGACACCTGCAGCAACTGGAAAGACCCCAAAAGTACCTCACCAAGAGGATCAAAGGGATAAAACAGATGCCATATGCTGCCCGGTTAAAGAAACTCCAGCTCTACTCAGTGGCATACCGCCTGTTCAGAGGCGATCTGTGCCTGACGTATAAAGCCATGTCCAACCCAGAATTAATGGACATGCTGCACCCCAGAAAATCCAAATCCCATTGAGCTACGCGCTCGAGAGACTTGAACCTCAACACTGAAATAAATAGGACATGCTGGAGGGACAGATTCATAACCCAGAGGCTCCCTTCACTCTGGAATAAAATCCCAGTCCAGGTTAGGCAGAGTCCCTCATTGACTCTCTTCAAGAGGAATCTTGATGAGTGGATGGGAGATCATAGGTTTACCCCGGGTATCACTTCTGTGTCACTGTTAGACAGGCACAGTATACTAACCTCGAAAAAGGGCATAGCAAAATAAGTTTAAAATGGGTGGCGAAAGCCAAACACATTCTGGCTAGGCTTATAAATGCCCTAGGGCAGATAGCCTAGTATGAACCTATGGAGGCGTTTGCAGGCCTGTCTACCTCTTGGGTGTCCCCCTCCAGCCAACCCCCAGGTTGACCTCATCATTACCAGTGCATGGAAGGAACTGGATACTGTAGAGCCAATCCCCTGGAGGCCAGATAGGATTCTTCATCCCCCTGTGGATAGGATGGCTTGGAATAAGGGTTACCCGGTAGATGCCATGGTGGTGGCGGCAGCCACCAATAAGGAACTTGCCCAGGATAGTTCCTCGATCCATCCCCCTGATAAGAAGTCTCAGACGATGGATCGTATCAGGAAGCAGATGTTTGCTTCAGCTACCTTTTCCATAAGGGCGCTGAATTATTTGGCCCATGTAATTAGACTTCAGCGGGATCTGGTGAAAGAATACGCTAAGTCTCCCCCCCGAGTCCTTGTCGGCTGAGGACAAACGGACTTTCTCGGCTCTCATGGCTACTCTGAAATCTGTTTCAAACACGTCTATGCGGCTACTTTCCCATGCCACAGAGGGGGCCGTTGGAGCCAGCGGGTCTGGCATCGCCTTAAGATGTCACGCCTGGCTTTGGCTTTGTGACTTTGCGGAACCTTTTAAGGCATCCTTTGTGAATGCACCCTTCGGTTCTACCCTGTTTGAGAAGACTGTCCGCGACATATTGGTTCAGAGGGAAAAAGACGGGAAGATGCTGTCTGCCGTCAGAGTCCACTTCTCGGCTCCTCAAAAGTCCTTTTCCAGGAGCCAGAGAGAACAAAAGAAGATGTGGTTCTGGAAGTCTCAGCAGTCCCGTTACTCTCCGGACCCTTCATCCTTCAGAGGAAGAGGGTGACAAGGTGGACACCGGCCCAGAGGCAGAGGGGGGCCGAAAAAGTTTGGGTGGCAGGAACCTTTTTCTGACCGACCCACGCAGCAGCCCTGGGGGGGGTTGCCCGACTGCTTCTCTCTGGAAGCAGTCGGGGGGCGTTTTTTGAAGTACTTGGCCCAATGGGAGTCCATCACAACAGATCGTTGGGTGCTTCGAATAATATCCAGAGGTTACTCAATCCCTTTCATAAACCTGCCTCCTCAGTCGAGGCGCCTTCCCGATGTACCACCCAGTCAGAGGGAGGCTGCAGCTTTAGAGGTAAAAAAGCTGCTATAAAAAAGAGCCATCCAGCACGTCCTCCCAGGCCAATCTGGTTTAGGCAATTACTCCAGGTTCTTTTTGGTGCCAAAGAAGATGGGGGACTTAAGGCTGATCCTCGACCTTTCAACAATGAACCTCTTCATTGCCAAGGAGAAATTCTGAATGGTCACGCTTCAATCCATTCTGCCCCAACTGCAGGAGAAGGACTGGATGTGCTCCATAGACCTCAAGGATGCGTACTAGCACATTCTCATGGACAGGCGATCCAGGAGGTTCCTCCACTTTTGGCTAGGGGCCAGTCATTACCAGTTCAGGGTCCTACCCTTTGGCCTCACCACAGCCCCCAGAGTGTTCACCAAGGTCATGGCAGTTGTAGCGGCCCAGCTGAGACTTCAGGGAATACAGGATGTTCATCGTGCATACAGCTGCAGTCATAACAGATGGGTTCTCCTGCCGTCAGGCGGGTCCTCGGTCGGCCGAATTCCAAAGTCTAGGTCCGGCGTCGGTTGTCGTCGCCTCTTCCCTGAAGTCAGTGCGAGAGGGGTATAAAAGAACCAGCCGACGCCATTTTCTTCAGTCTTTCTTGCCGCGTGGTGCCCGAAGCAGAAGCAGTTTGCAAGTGCCGGTTGGCCAGCTCCTGAGATTACGAAAAATTTGGAAACCGAAGTCTTCTTAAAAGCTAAGTACCCCGTTGGGGAAACTTTTCTTGCCTCAGACCGATGTCAGACAAAGTTAATAATTGTATTTCTTGTGGGAAGCAAATACCGCATAAGGATTTCCATTCCCTCTGTATACCTTGTTTAGGCCCAGACCACAACGTCTCGGTCTGTCGCTTTTGTGCTACATTCAACAAACGCACTATTAAGCGTCTGGCGGAGTTCGCCCAGCATTTTGTTGGGAAAGCATTTAACTATACTATGTCGTCGGATACTCCGACTCCGGTTTTGTCTAAAAAACGCAAAGACAAGGACCGACACTCGAGGTCCGCGGCCTCTACCGACACCACGCCAAAGCCGACTACACGTGGTCCGGTTCTCAGCGAGGCGCCTACGCAGCCCCTGATTACCGACGACACATCTTTGGCGGTGTCTCCTGTACCAGTGCAGGCTCCTCGGCCCACACCACGACTACAGATACCGAAGCCACTCTTGGCGTTGAAACACAGAATGTGGACAGGTCCACCTCCACTCAAGGTGTCTTCAGACCTTCCTCTTCTTTCTCCATCAAGGCTTTCACCAAGTCTAAAGCAACCATGCACCCTAAGAGACCATCTCCAGGCCCCATGCCTAAGAAACAGATGCTTAAAATGGCTGAGGATTTAATTACTCTAATCAGAGATTCTCAGCCACCTCCGGACAAAAGGCCCAGAGTGGAGGAAGATTCCCCCTCCTCTGATCAGGGCTCCATTATTTCAGAACACTCTGATGATCAACAGTCTTACTCCCCTTTTGAAGACTCTGATGCAGAGGAGTCTATTCCTTCTGTATCCCCTCCTGAGGATTACTCATTTGGGGAAACTTTGCATACCTTAAGGGAACACTTCCACTGGGAAGGCCAGGATTATTCAGATTCCAAGAAAAGGCTCAGGGAATTTCTTTTTTTACCCCAGCACAGGCCTCTGGCTATACCTCCTGTCTTGGACATCCTAGATGATGTTTACTCGGAGGCCTGCCTTAACCCGGACTCTCTACCTCCAGCTCCAGTTAAGCCTGACAGGTACTACAGGGTTCCTGACTCACACCAATTTCTATACAAAAGCCATCCTGCTGACCTAGAAACCATCTCACGTGGGCCCAAGGGAGTTAAGGCCTCCATTGCCAAAAATCCATTGCCTTCCGAGAGAGATTCCAGATCCTTAGAAAGGTGGGGAAAAAAGGTATATACCTCGGCTACCTTATCCATGAGGGCCTTAAACTGTCAGTTTCATTTGCTAAAATACCAACAGTTTTTGTTATCTCAATTGAAAAGTAAAATGTCACAACCTGAACAACCAGACTTGAAGGAGTTGCAGGATTTGATGCATAGTGCAGAACAAGTGGGTAAACATACCTTACAATGTGGTTTTGATGCTCTAGAGGCCTCATGTAGAGCTGCTGTTACAGGCTCAGTCATACGTAGGCATGCCTGGCTCAAGGAACAAGCTTTGCCTGATCATGTCAAAGCTAAATTACTAGACGCCCCTCTTCAAAAGGATGTACTATTTGGGGCAAATGCTGAGGAAGTATTATGGAAAATGGAGGAAAAGGCTAAATCAATGCAAACTGTGAAAGAATTTCTGCAGGTTCAACCCCCACGTTTTAGCAGAAATTGGCCTTCGAAAATCTGGTCCTTTCCTGCCACAGACAGACCCCAAAGAGGCAGATACAGGCGCCCGAGGGGCAGAAGACAATCACAAGGATCGTACAGAGGCAGACAATGGCAAGCTCCTACACAGAGGTGGTGAGGACAACTCGCAATCTTTCAGAACGCAAACCCAATGACTTTCCCCTTTGCATGCCAACCAGGTCTCAAATGGCAGCCCCCTTAGGAGGAAAGCTGGCACTATTCTCAGAAAATTGGCATGTTGTCACAAAGGACAAATGGATCCTGGACATTATAAACAGAGGCTACAAATTCCATTTTCATACCCTTCCAAAAATGAGAGGCATGCCAAACCTGCCACACAATCAAAGTGCAGAGGCACAAAAGCAAATTTCAGATCTTATAAACATGAAAGCTATTCAAGAGGTACCTACACACGAAGAAGGTCAAGGCTTTTATTCCAGGCTATTTCTGGTGCCAAGGAAGGGAAAAGATTGGAGACCTATTTTGGATCTTTCCATCCTAAACACATTCCTACTCGTACCAAAATTCAAGATGCTCACTCTACAGCAACTTCTTCCCATGCTGGGCAAGGAGTCTTGGCTGGTAACATTGGACCTCAAGGAGGCATACCTGCATGTCCCAATCAGACAAAATTGCAGAAGATACCTCAGATTTCTTGCAGGTTCAACCCATTATTAATTCTCTGCATTGCCCTTTGGCTTATCTACTGCGCCCAGAGTATTCACGAAATGCCTGGCATCAGTAATTGCCTACTGCAGACTTCAAGGGATACAAATATACCCTTATTTGGACGACTGCCTGATCCAAGCGGACAGCAAGCACATTCTTCTGAAACATCTGGCTTGTGTAATGTTATTAAACTCTCTGGGATACACAGTCAACAAAGAGAAATCAAGGCCAATGCCCTCTCGGAAGATAATTTTCCTGGGTGCCAATTTGGACACAAACACCCAGATGGCCTACCTCACGCCAGAGAAGCAGAGGCAACTAATTCAATATTTCAGAACACTGGCAAAATTGTACCAGGCTGACTGAAAGGAAAATCCTGCAGGCTCTGGGATTCATGGCATCTTGCATCTTACTAATCCCATGTGCAAAGCTGCATATGAGAAAACTACAATGGTACCTAAAAAACATATGGTCTCAACACAGCCACAGTTTGGAAACAATAATACCACTAATTCCATGTTTGCAAAAGGAATTTCTGTGGTGGGCTCAAGCATGTCAAACAAACACAGGTCTTCCTTTCAGCAAGCCTCAAGCAAATCAAGTCATCAGAACAGACGCCTCGGACTACGCCTGGGGGGCGCACATGACAGACCGGTGCATTCAGGGCAAATGGTCCCAAAAAGAAAAGCACCTTCACATCAATCAAAAAGAAATGCTAGCAGTAATAAATGCTATTATAGCTTTCAAGGACCTTCTACAACCAGGCCAACTATTGATAAGAACGGACAACACCACAGTTATGTGGTACATAAACAAGCAGGGAGGAACCCATTCTTATCCCCTATGCAGACTGGCCATGTCACTTTGGAACATGGCCATGGACTTACAAATGGAACTACAAGCACAGTACTTGCCAGGCAAGGAAAACACGCTGGCAGACGACCTAAGCAGGAATATGACGGATCCACACGAATGGAAGTTGCATCCAAAAGTTTTTACAGAAATAATCCAAGAATGGGGAAGGCCAGACATAGATCTCTTTGCCTCCCACAAAAATCATCAATTGACAAGATTCTGCTCAAGGATCTTCCATCCAAAGGCCTGGAGAGTGGACGCTCTCTCTTTCAGTTGGACATCAATGACAGTTTATGCCATCCCGCCTCTTCCTCTGCTGCCCAAAGTCCTATTGAAGACCAGAGCAGACAGACCAAAGATGATCCTCATTGCTCTGGAATGACCAAGGCAACACTGGTACCCACTCCTGAGGAGCCTGACACATTCCCCACCATGGACCCTGCCTCTAATGCCTCTTCTTCTGACTCAGCACAACTTCAAAACTCTTCAAAGTTAGCTAAAAACACTCAATCTAGCCGCATGGAAGATTCCTTAGCATCACAGCAGGCCCTACTTTCCAAGGAGGTGCAGGATGTCATTTTGGAGGCCAGAAGGCCATCAACTAGAAAAGCTTACTCCGCAAAATGGAAACGTTTTTGTGTCTGGAATGAGAAAAAGGGCCAGAACCCTGGAAAGCTGAATTTACCTCAAATACTACAATATTTGACTGAACTGCTAAGCAGTGGACTTTCGTTCTCCTCCATCAAAATCCATACCTCAGCCATTTCTGCAGAATTACAACACTGATCCACCTTTATTCTCTCACCGTCTATTAAGACAGTTCCTCAGAGGGGCTAAGAATTTAAGACCTCCAAGGAAACAACCAATACCTGCTTGGGATCTTAATTTCATTCTGGAAAAACTGACTTTGCCTCCTTTTGAGCCAGCTGCCTCATCAGATTTGCAATATTTGTCCTGGAAAACAGCTTTCCTTCTGGCTATCACTTCAGCTCGTAGAGTTTCAGAACTACAGGCTCTCATGGCTGTCCAGCCTTTTATCATCTTCCATCAGGACAGAGTTTCCTTACGAACCAACCCGTCCTTCATGCCTAAAGTGGTATCCAGGGTAGCTTTAAATCAGGCCATACATTTACCTACTTTTTATCCTAATCCTCAAAACAAAGGAGAGATTACTACATTCCTTGGACATCCACAGACAACTGCGTTATTATTTGGACAGAACAAAACCTTTCAGAAAATCAGAACAGCTCTTTGTGGCCTATGCGGTAGGAGCTCAAGGAAAGCCAATTTCCAAACAGACAATCTCAAAATGGATAGCCCACTGCATACGCTTTTGCTATTCCTTTCATGGCAAAACTGTACCTACAGGCATTAGAACTCATTCCACCATGGCCACAGCCACCTCTGCAGCCTTCCTCAGAGGAGTTCCTACCAAGGATATTTTGGAAGCAGCCACTTGGAGTTCTGTGCATACCTTCTCCAAGCACTACAACCTACCATTATACTCCAAATCTAGAGCAGGCTTTGCCACTGCAGTCTTGCAGGGCATTGGGCATTTTGGCCCCTCCTAGTTCCACCTAGTGCCTACCACCCCTTTCTTAGCTTTGGGATTCTACTCATCTGTTATGACTGCAGCTGTATGCACGATGAACATAGTACAGTTTTGTACCTACCATAAATGTAGATGTTCGAGTGCTAATACAGCTGCAGTCCAGGTTTCCCTCCCTCCTTCCCCTCTAGGGGTATTCTTTTATGGTGTATTTGCTTGCAACTACTGTTTTTTGATTATATTGCATTGCATTATTACATATTTTTATGTATTGCCTTCCTTCTGATGGCACCTGACATCTGGGGCAAGAAAAAACTGAAGAAAATGGCATCGGCTGGTTCTTTTATACCCCTGTCGCACTGACATCAGGGAAGAGGCGACAACAACCGACGCCGGACCTAGACTTTGGAATTCGGCCGACCGAGGACCCGCCTGACGGCAGGAGAACCCATCTGTTATAACTGCAGCTGTATTAGCACTCGAACATCTACATTTATGGTAGGTACAAAACTGTACTTTTTTCCTTACCTAGACTACTGGCTCTTTACCGCCCCTACCTGGCATCTACACTGCTCAGCCAGGGATTGCTTCCTACTTCTAGCGTACAAATTGGGGATCACCGTAAACTTGAAGAAGTCATTCCTTCAACCGGGGTCAGAATAGACACACTTCAGACCAAGGCCTTCTTGACATCAGACAGACTTCGCAGTTTGACCTTACACATTTTAGCCCTTCTTCAGTCACCTGCCCCATCAGCGGAGTTGGTCCTGAGAGCTTTAGGGTCCATGGCAGCAGCAATCAATCTCACACCCTTAGCTCACTTGCACATGAGGATTCTCCAGTGGACTTACAGGTTCAGTGGTCCATCCTTCACCTCCCGTTGGACTTACCGATTCCTCTCAGCAGAGTTTGCAGAAATTCCCTCATGTGGGGGCTCCAATCTCGGGAAGGTCGACTGTTTGTTATGCCGCAACCCCAAGCCACGGTGACCACGGATGCTTCTTGCCTTGGGTGGGGGGGTGGGCATTACGCAGGCAGAACTGTCCAAGGTACGTGGACTCAGACAGAGACCGTTCTGCATATCAGTGTTCTGGAGATGAGGGCGGTGCTTCTAGCGTTGCAAGCCCTTCCTGTCTTTCTCCCTCCAGGGACTATTGCGATTCAATCAGACAACATGTCAGTGGTCTGGTACATCAACAAACAGGGGGGGACCAGGTCTTACCCTCTTTGCTGAGAGGCCATGAGAGTTTGGGATTGGGCGATATCCAGCAACCGTTTTCTGTTAGAAATGCACATTCCGGGTCGGTCCAACATCCTAGCGGACAAACTGAGTCAAACTATCCTCTCGCCTTACGAGTGGTCTCTGAATCCCTTAGTAGCGAAACAGATCTTTTGCAAGTGGGGTCAGCCTTGCTGCGATCTCTTCACATCGCCTTCCAACACGAAGTGCAGTGAGTTTTTCACTCTTAACTCCCCCTCTGGGGGAAAGCCCCAGAGACGCTCTAGTTCATCCTTGGTCACCCGGTCTTCTTTATGCTTATCCTCCTCTTCCGTTGATAAAATTCTTACAGAAAGCTCGTCGGTTGGGGAACAAGATTATCTTCATAGCCCCCTCGTCAAACCTGGTTCCCGTGCCTACGGTCTCATAGCTCGTCTCTGGATCTTGGATCCCATCCCGGATCTGATATCTCATCCTTCGTGATTGATTCCCCTGAATCTGGTCGAACTCAAGCTCTCAGCTTGGTTGATCCAGTTCCATTAGTTGCTAGGACGCCTGGTATCTCGTTTGCAGTCAGCTCTATCCTGGTAGTGGCGCATAAGCCTTCTACCAGGAAGGTTTACAATAGTAAATGGAAGCGGTTTTCCATTTGGGCATCTCATAGGAATTTGGACCCTTTCACTGCTCCCATCCCAGCAGTGCTCGATTTCCTATCTCATATTTTTCAGCAAGGGGCCAGTTCTTCTACTGGAAAGGTTCAAATGGCTGCCATCTCCCATTTTCACATTGGAAACAATCTCAATCCCCTCACGTCCACCAGGATTTGCAAGACCTTTCTGAAAGGTACGTTCCTCTTGAGACCTCCTACTAGGAACCCCGTCCCTCCATGGGATCTAACTTTGGTCCTTCAGGCTCTGACTGGACCACCTTTTGAACCTGCAGCTTCTGTTGATTTGAAATTCTTGTTCTGGAAAACTGTCTTTTGGTAGTTATTACTTCAGCTGGAAGGGTGTCGGAGCTTCAGACCCTCTGTATTAAAGCCCCATATCTTGTTTTCCATAAGGACAGGGTCTCTCTCAGGACTAACCCGTCCTTTCTACCTAAAGTGGCCTCCGAGGCGAACATCAATCAGTCCATTAATCTCCCAGTTTTTTTCCCTATCAAAACAAAGGGGAGTACAAACTTCATTTTTTAGATGTTTATAGACAGTTACGTTTTTATTTACACAGAACAGCTGCATTCCGCAAGTCTGATCAGCTCTTTGTTTCCTTTGAAAAACCCTTCTTGGATAAGCCTGTGTCAAAGGCAACTCTGGCCAGATGGATTCCGAATTGCATTCTGCTCACTTACAAACTATCTGGCCTGCCAGAGCCTACAGGGGTTCATAGTCATTCTACCCGCTCTATGGCTACATCTGCTGCATTCTGGTCGAGAGTTCCCTTGGATGAAATTTGCTCTGTGGCTACTTGGGCATCCTCTCATACCTTTATCTCTCACTATAAATTGGATTTAGTGTCTAGAGGTAGGGTGGCCTTTGGCTCTGTAGTGCCCCGGAATATCCTTCCTTGAGGACCTCCCAAGTTTTTTAGTAGCTGGGGACTCTGTCCTACAGGTTGATCAAATGAAGTTACCTACTTCAGATAAAGAAGTTATGTACTCACCATAATGTTCCATCTCAGTAGGTAACTTAATTTGTCAGCAACCGACCCTCCCTCCCCCTAACCTGGTTCTTTGATTACCTGAACCCTAGGATGGTTTCTCAGGTCATTAGTTAATCCTTAGGTTAGGATTCTTCAGCTTGTTGTTTTGTCATTGTGAGGTTATATAGATGGGCAAACGCGATCTGAGGATTGGAAGGAGGTAGCAGGGTATTATGGGTAAGGGGAGGAGCTTGGAGCTCGGATCTCTAGCTTGGAAAGCTGCCGGCTCGGATCCGATACCCACAGGTTGCTGACAAATGAAGTTACCTACTCAGATGGAACGTTATGATGAGTACATAACTTCTTTTTACAGTTGCACCCACACATAAATTAAGGATGTGAAGTTGTTCAGTCTCGCCATTCATTCTTTACTGATGGGTTCGGAGCCGATCCCTTGGCTCCGATATGGCCAATTGCAAAGTTCAAGGTCTTCAAATAGCTAGAGGCCAAGTCCCTATCCCATGATGCACCTGGAATTACCTCAGATCTAGTTTGCCGCTGCAACAGATTGGTGGTTCTGCTTTAGCTCGGGCCAGTATAACTGTTTTTTCATTACTTACTTACTTAAAAAATTTACTAGTTAGATAGTTTTAAGGTAGTTTTGAATAGTTTAAAAAGCTCTTATAGCTTTTCGGTGTGTTTTCCTTTTTTATATCCCTTCCCATCTAGTGTGCTTTAAAATTTCTAGTTGGCCTCTTGTTTAGGCCTAGTTTAACAATTTTGTCTCATATTACAGTGTTATTCAGTGACCTTTGTCACAATTTCTACTGATTTCTTAGATAGTTGTAGTCATTTGCTAGTGTGGTCTGTCCACCCTTAAGAATTTTTCTACAGAAGGCTTCATAGTTTTTTACTGTTGAAGTTGTAATTTACAGTATTCCTTAGACAATTTTAGATAAGGCTGTTGTTTCTTAGCAGCTATCTCCTTTTTTTTGCATAGTCTGCTTGGAATTTCTTATTGTGTGATTTCACATTTATACTAGTATTATTGAGTGTGTGATTTAGGCTGCTTTTATTTAAGGCTTGTGTGATTAGCCTGCTTTTATTTAAGGCTTGTCTGACTAATTACTGTTGTGTGATTAGCCTGCTTTTATTTAAGGCTTGTGTGAATAGTTACTGTTGTGTGATTAGCCTGCTTTTATTCAAGGCTTGTGTGAATAATTACTGTTGTGTTTTTTTTTTGTGGTGACAGTAATTTTCCTGAGATTACTATGGCTGATCAAGACAAGCACCCTAAGTCTGGCTTCAAAAAGTGCCCAAAGTGTGGTCAAAAGATGTCTGTAACAGACAGCCATGTTAATTGTGTTTATTGTCTAGGGGCTTTGCATTTGCAAGACAGTTGTTCTGTTTGTCATTCGTTCTCCTCAAGGGTCCTTCAGGAAAGGAAGAGAAGACTCATAGACCAAGGGGTGTTGAAGCCCTCATTTCAAGAAGCTTTGAGTGACCAGGATGGATCCAGCAAGTGTTCTAGGACTTCGGACTCAAAGAAATCCAAAAAATCCTCTACTTCGGCTCCACTGCCATCGGAGCAGACAGTCTTTTCATTTTGGAGCTGGTCCCCAGTATGGGAACCAGTGTCCGAAGTGCCTAAGAGTCCACTACTTCAGTCGTTACCACCTTCGGTACGCTCCTCTCGATCCTCTATCAGCCTGTTAGATCTGGATGTGCATTGTGTGGTACAGAAGTTGTTGTTGGCACCGGCCTTGGCAAAAATGTTATCTGCTTCAACCCAAATGGCTTCGGAGCCAAATACCCTTGCTCCAACTTGGGCTATTCCTCCTCTGAGCCATGCTGGTCCTTTGGAGCCGGAGGAGTCGGATCTGATGTTACTGGAACCCTCGGAGCTGATGCTGGCTCCAGTGTCTTCGGCTCCGTGCACTCTGACATCCTCGGTGCCGATCGAGGACTCTAGGAGCCAACACTGTCTGGTCAGGTCCGGGGAGGACAGTTGGACTGACTTGTCGGTTCCGACGCTGCCTCTCGGGGCCTCTGCTTGGATGAGCTTGGCTCCTACCTTGGGCTTGGAGACCACCGTCCCAGTACCGGGAGGTCGATGGTTTCTTCGGATCCGTCGGTTCCCTCACATCAGAGCAGAGGTGCTTTCGATGCCATGAGGAGAGTTATGTCTCCTAAGACATCCTCAATATCAGGTCTGCCTTTCTCCTCCCCTAAAGTGCCTGTGTCTGCTACTGCCTCGCACATCCTGACCCAAGTGTAGAGACCCAGAGCCTCAGGAAGCCCCATTGGGCGACCCCTGCTCTTCCTAGACCTCACCAGAAGCTCCCACTGATGAGGTTCCCAGGAAGAGATTGTGTAAGAGGAAACATCTAGACTCCCCACAGGAGTCTTTAACATCAGATACTGACTTAGATGAGTCAGAAGGGTCCCCACGGTCCCCCTCTGAGGATATCTCATTTGCTGAGATTCTTGAAATCCTTAGGCAGAGGGGTGACTGGCAGTCCAAAAGCCGTACTGAGGATGAGTCAGTTCTCCTGAAGGCTTTCTGGTCTCGGCCCTCCACCTCTTGGGTGTCTCCGCCCTTCGATGAGTTGATGTAGCTGGTCTAACGAAGGAAGTGGGAGTCTCCGGATACTATGGAGCCTGTCCCTAGGAGGTCTAATAAACTAATTTCTGCCCCCCTTGACAAATCATTTTTAATGAAAGGTGTTCCAGTTGATGTCATGGTGGTGGCGACAGCTACCAAAAAGGAAATTTCTGAGACTTCCTCATCTGTCTATCCTCCTAATAGAGACTCCAGGATTATGGATAGATATGGGAAGCGCATGTTTATTTCGGCGACCTTTGCTCTTTGTTCGCTAAACTATTTGACCCATTTTACCAGGTTACAAAGAGATCTCCGTAAGGAGCTGGGAGATTATCTTCAGGTTACAGTAGCTGCAGGAGCTTCCAACAAGGTTGCTGCCTAGCTTGCTACCCTCAATTCTATAGTCAACTCTTCCATGCGCCTTATCTCTTATGCAGCTGATGGAACGAGCATGGGAGCATCTACAGGAGTTGCTGTTAGGAGACACGCCTGGATGCGCTTGTGTTCCTTCGCGGAGCCCTTCCAAGTCATCCTTCGTGAACACTCCCCTTGATGGCTCGTCCCTTTTCGGGCCTAAAGTGAAGGAAACCTTAACCAGGTGTGAACAAGACGGAAAGACTCTGTCTGCCGTCGGGGTCCATTTTTCCACCACTACCCGACCATATTCCAGAGGTCAAAGGAGAAGAAAAATGTGGTTCCTTAAAGCCCAAGGAGCCTTTCAGGACACAAGTGGTAAACCCCCTTTCAGAGGCAGAGGACGAGGCAATAATGGAAGACACTGCCCTTGCGGCAGAGGGGGTCCGCAACACCAGGGCGACGGAGATCACTTCTCTGGTAAGTCCTATCAGCGCTCCTGAGAGGAGGCCCGACTGTCTTGCTCTGGAGGCAGTCGGGGGTCGCTTATCTTTGTATACAGACGCCTGGCTCAAAACAACAAAAGACAGCTGGGTACAAAGTATCATTTCCAGAGGATACTTCATTCCATTCGTCACACCCCTCCACCCATAAGAAAAATCTCGGACGTTCCACCCAGTTACAGGGAACAGGCAACAATAGAGGTCCAAATGTTGCTAAGAAAGAGCCATCCGATCAGCCCCAGCAGACCAGATAGGATCCGGAACTTACTCAAGGTTCTTTTTGGTTCCAAAGAAGATGGGGGACTGGAGACCCATATTGAACCTCAGCAGACTTAGATTGAACCATTACTTAAAGAAAGAGAAAGATGTTCATCGTGTTACACTGCTGCAGTCATTACACTTGGGTTATCCTGCCGTCAGGTGGTTCCCCAGTTGGCCAGAGTTCCAAAGTCTTGGTCCGGAGTCGGTTGCTATCGCCTCCTCCCAGACGTCAGTGCGACAGGGGTATATAAGATGCAGCCAACGCCATTTTCTTCAGTCTTTCTTGCCAACTGCTTTTGCTTCGGGCACCACGCGGCAAGTGCCGGTCGGCCGACTCCTGAGATTTTCATTTCCGAATACAGAACTGAAGTCTTCTACAAAGCTAAGTACCCCATTGGGGAAACTTTTTCTTGCCTCAGTCCGATGTCAGTAAAAGTTAATAACTGTATTTCTTGTGGGAAGCAAATACCTCATAAGGATTTCCATTCTTATTGCATCCCATGCCTAGGCCCAGACCACGATGTCACTGGTTGTCGGTTTTGTGCTAGGTTTAACAAGCGCACTATTAAACGTCAGTTTGATTTTGCCCGACATTACTTTGGCAGAAAATTTAATTATACGATGCCGTCGGAACTTCCGACGACCTCAATTCATAAAAAGCAAGAAGACAAAGACAGGCATCCGAGGCCCAAAACGGACGACGACGCCTCTTCTAGGCCAGTCGCCAGTTCTCCGGTTTTCAGCGAGGCGCCTTCGCAGCCCCTGACGACCGCTTCTACAGAACCACAGGCAGCCACCGACTCCTTAATGGAGATGGCTGGACCATCGGAATCACAAATTTTACAGACTACCGAACCCGACCCTGCAGAGGGATCCGGTGTACATGAGCCTCCTGCAACTTCATAGGGTGTATTCAGACCTAGTCAGCTTAGCCTTAAACCCTCTTCTAAGTCTAAACCACCTCTTAAATCTAAGAAGTCACAGTCTGCAGGGCAGGCCTCCATGCCTAAGAAACATATGCTCAAAATGGCCAAAGACCTGATCACTCTGATCAGGAGGTCCCATCCCCCTCCTGATAAAAGGCCCAGACTTGATGTGGATTCTGACTCCTCTGACCAGGTGTCCATTTCCTCAGTCTTCCTCAGACCTAGGTTACTCTTTACCCCCTTATGAGGATTCTGATGCTGAGGAATCCATTCCATCATCCTCTCCCCCAGAGGATTACTCTTTTGAGGAAACTTTACACACCATGAGGGAGCATTTCCATTGGGTGGGCCAGGATTACTCAGAATCCAGGAAAAGACTCAGGGAATTCCTACTTTTACCTCAACACAGACCCCTGGCTGTTCCGCCAGTGTTAGACATTGTGGATGATGTATATACTGAATCCAGCTTAAATCCTGATTACTTACCTCCAGCTCCAGTTAAACCAGACAGGTATTACAGAGTCCCTGACTCACACAAATTTCTGTATAAAAGCCCAGTGGCAGACCCAGAAACTATTTCTCAGGGACCCAAAGGGCTCAAGGCCTCATCAGCAAAGAACCCAGTTCCCTCTGACAGAGACTTCAGAGCATTAGACAGATGGGGAAAGAAAGTATATACATCTGCAACTTTAGCAATGAGGGCTTTGAATTGCCAATTTCACGTGTTAAAATATCAGCAAATTCTGATGTCTCAGTTGAAACAAAAAATGCTTTCAGATACAGATCCTCCTAATTTTAAAGAAATGCAGGATTTATTGCATGCTGCTGAACAAGTGGGAAAACATACTTTGCAATGTGGTTTTGATTCTTTAGAGGCCTCCTACAGAGCAGCAGTTACAGGCTCTGTCATTAGAGGACACGCATGGTTAAAGGAACATGCATTGCCAGATCATGTCAAAGCAAAACTACTGGATGCACCCTTGCAGCATGATGTTCTATATGGAGTTGAGGCAGAAGAGGTACTAAAGAAAATGGAGGATAAGGCAAACTCTATGCAAACAGTGAAAGATTTCTTACAGGTACAGCCTCCAAGATTTAGCAGAAACTGGCCAACAAAGAATTGGTCCTTTCCTGTTACAGACAGACCTCAAAGGGGCAAATACAGACATCCAAGAGGCAGAGGACAGCCGCAAGGTCCTTACAGGCCTCGACAATGGGGTGCACCAGGCCAGAAAGAAGGAGAAGACAGACAACCTTACAAAAAATAGTCCAATGACTTCCCACTACAGCTGCCAAACATTTCTCTCTTGGCAGCCCCACTGGGAGGAAAACTGGCTCTTTTCCTTCACAATTGGCAAATGATCACCAAAGACAAATGGGTTCTCAATATTCCACAGGGTTACAGGTTCCACTTTCACACTCTGCCAAGGTTAAAAGGAATGCCAAATCTGCCACCAAATCAATGGGCAGAGGCTCAAAAACAAATTACAGCACTCATGACCATGGGAGCCATTCAAAAGGTACCTCCACAGGAACAAGGACAAGGATTTTGCTCAAGACTCTTTCTGGTACCCAGAAAAGACAAAGCCTGGAGGCCTGTTCTGGATCTTTCATCGCTAAACACTTACCTGATGTCCCGAAATTCAAAATGTTGACATTACAGCAGCTTCTTCCCATGCTGGGCAAGCAAGCTTGGCTCATGATTTTGGACCTCAAGGAGGCATACCAGCATGTCCCTATCAGACAAAACTGCAGAAGATACCTCAAATTCATAGATGGTCCAATACATTATCAATTATCTGCACTGCCCTTTGGCTTGTCTACTGCGCCCAGGGTCTTCACAAAGTGCCTGGCATCAGTAATTGCATTTTGCAGACAAGGAGGAATTCAAATTTATCCATACCTGGACGACTGCCTAATTCAAGCAGACAGCAAAGACATTCTCCTAAAGTATCTGGCGTTTGTAAAAAAAAAAAAAAGCTACTAAGTTTGCCTGGGGTACACAGTAAACGAAAAGAAATCAAAACTAGTGCCCTCACAAGAGATAATATTCCTGGGTGCCAGCTTGAACACAACGGCCCAGATGGCTTATCTCACGCCAGACCAAGCAAGGACATTTGACTCAATATTTTCAATTGATGGCAACAAAGACCCGACTCCCTGCAAGAAAAATTCTGCAGGCCTTGGGCTTCATGGCATCTTGCATACTACTAATTCCATATGCCAGACTGCATATGAGGAAACTACAATGGTACCATTTTCAAGGAAAGACTGCCCAAGGCACATGGACTGATCAAGAGGCATATCAATGTCCTGGACATGAGAGTAGTACTTCTGCCATTGCAGTACTTTCAGGGGACTCTTCCTCTGGGTACGATTGCAATTTAGACAGACAACATGTCGGTGGTCTGGCATTTGGATAAACAAGGAGGAACCAGGTCTTACCCCCTTTGTCGCGAGGCTCTGAGTTTGGCAGTGGGCTGTGTCCACCCAGCGCTTTCTGTTGGCAATGCACTTCCTGGGGAAATCCAACATGATAGCAGACAAGCTGAGCAGGGCAATCTTCGTGTCCCACGAGTGGTCCCTCAAGAAAGAGATAGCGGACAGGATATTCCAAAGATGGGGCCAGCCTTGCTGCGACCTTTTTCCCAGTCACTTGAACAAGAAATGCAGAAGCTACTTTGTCCTGATTCCTCCTCCGGGAGAAGCCCCAAGGAACGCACTCGTACACGATTGGCCTCCGGGTCTCCTCTATGCATTTCCACCAATCCTGTTGATAGCCATGGTTCTACAGAAAGCAAAAACCCTGGAATGGACCATCATTTTAATAGCCCCTCATTGGCCTCATCAGATTTGGTTCCCCTTCCTTCGACTTCATCTTTTGGAGGACCCTTGGTTTCTGGACCCAGTTCCAGATCTTCTGATGCATTCATCGTGGGATCTTCATCCCTCTCTGCAGTCCCTGAAGCTGACAGCTTGGCTGCTCCAATTGCCATCATAGCCAGGTTTCATAACTGATCCAATGAGACAAAACATATCCTGTTATCTTCTCATAAATCTTCTACTAAGAAGCTATATTTTAGCAATTGGAAAAACATTTCTAATATGGGCCTCTAAAAATAATATTGATCTTTACCAAGCCCCTATGGCCTCCATTTTAGAGTTTTTGACTATGATTTTTAACAAAGGAGCTGCAGCAGCAACAGTTTGTGTTCATTTGGCTATTTTTAATTTTCATCTTGGATTTGAAGGATTGAATATCATGCCTCACAAGTTATCCATAGCCTTTCTCAAAGGGACTTTTCATATTAGACCACCTGTGAAATCTGCCTATTCTCCATGGAATCTAAATTTTATGCTTTCCCGCATAATTCTTGCGCCATTTGAACCAGCTTCATCTTGTGATCTCAAATTTTTGTCTTGGAAGACCATCTTTCTGGTAGCTATTACTTCTGCCCGCAGAGTGTCAGAACTTCAGGCTTTATCCATCAAGCCTTCCTATTTTTGATATTCCATGCTGACAGAGTCTCACTTAGAACAAATCCCTCATTCTTGCTCAAAGTTTGCACTGAAACCAATCTCAACCAAGTTATTGATTTGCCTAGTCTTCTTCCCCAAGCATTCCAACAGTTTAGAGTATGTGCTACACAAACTTGATGTTCACAGACAGCTCAGATTTTATTTGTAAAGAACAAAAGATTTCAGAATGTCCAGACCAGCTTTTTATTTCATTTTTCAGACTCCAGGAAGGGGAGACCAGTGGCTAAAACAACTCTGTCTAAATGGTTATCTGATTGTATCACGTTTGCCTGTTCAGTTGCCAATATGCTTTTGCAACATAAGATTAAAGCTCATTCAACCAGAGCAGTTTCTACATCATCTGCCTTTTCTGCCAGACTTCCCATTTGTAACATTTGTGCAGCAGCCACTTGGTCAAAACCTCATACCTTTATCACTCATTACAAAGTTGACAGGGCCTCCTTTGGATCCACGGTCCTGAGAAATATGCCCTCGTGAGCCATCTGAGCTTGATGGTGCTTGGGATGCTACCATCAGTAAAGAATGAACGGCGAGATTGAACAACTTCACATAAAGAAGTTATGTACTTACCATAATGTTCCATGTGAGTGGTTTATCTTGCCTTCATTCTTATGTCCCTTCCTCCTGGGCTGATAGATGACCGAGATGCTGGATCCATCCTAGTTACTCAATCCTTCTATACCTTTATCTTGGGAGTGAAAGAATGACATATGGTATTGTTATATGCAGCAAACAAGATCTGAGGTAATTCCAGGTGCATCATGGGATAGGGACTTGGCCTCGAGCTATTTGAAGACCTCAAGCTTTGCTGTTGGCCGTATCGGAGCCGAGGGCTTGGCTCCCAACCAATCAGTAAAGAATGAAGGTGAGATAAGCGACTCACATGGAACGTTATGGTAAGGACATAACTTCTTTTTATCCATGCTAAGACGCATGTTACAACCTACTCTCCTACTTAGAATAATTGCTGATATTCTTCGTGTTTCACTGTTGCAGTCATCACATTTGGGTTATCTGCCTGCAGGTAGCCCTCAGTCGGCCTAAATACCAGAGTCTTGGGATTTCTGTATCGGATGCTGTCGCCTCTTCCATGACGTCAGGGGTATAAAATGTGCAGCCGATGCCATTACATCAGCTTTTCTTGCCATGCGGGAGCCCAAAGCAAAAGCAGTTCGCAAGTGCCGGTCGGCCGCTACTTGAAATTTTCGTTTTTCGTGTTTCAATCCTGAAGTCTACTAAAGCTAAGTATCCCGTTGGGTATCCTTTTTTCTTGCTCTAACCGATGTCAGAAACGGTTAATAATTGTCTTGCCTGTGGAAAGCAAATACCTCACAGAGATTTTCATTCTTACTGCGTCACCTGTTTAGGCCCAGACCATGACATTCCTCATTGTCATTTGTGCCTTGTTTATTGCTCAAATTATTCATCATTGGGCTAGCTTTGTCGCTAAATGTTTTTGCTCTCATTCTCTGTTTTCCGAAATGGCTTCGATAAGCCATCCAACTACCGATCTTCCAAAAAAACGTAAGGATAAAGACAGAGACAGACCGCCGACGATGCTTCCGTTAAGCTAGTCGCCAGTTCACCGGTACCCAGTGAGGCGCCATCGCAGCCCTTGATACCCGCTTCTGCAAATTCGCAGGCCTCTGCTGAGACCCATTTGGAATCCGGTATGCCATGAGATGCTGCTTTGACTATGGAACCTGCGGATGTCTCTACCTTCGATGGGTCCAGAGCCGCTGTGCAGGCACCAGCTTCTGAGGGTGTATTCCGACCTTCCAGTGTTCGTATTAAACCGACAACTTCGTTTCTGACTAAAACTACTGAGTTTCTCAGACCCTGAGTTCACACTCTGCCTAGAAAACAGACAACCAAAGCGCATACACAAGCTCCCATGCCACAGAAACAAATGCTTAGAATGGCTGAAAACCTCATAACTTTAATTGGGGGAAGCCAGCCTTCCCCCTCTAAAAGACAAAGAATTTATTTTCCTTCTGATTCTGCAGACCATGAGTCCGATGACTCTGATTCCTTTGAGTACCAGGACATACCCTATCTACCTATGGGGACTCAGATGCAGAGGATTCCATTCCCTCTGCCTCCCCTCCAGAGGACTTTTCTTTTGGTGAAACCTTGCAGAGCTTGAGAGCATTTCCACTGGGAATGCCAGGACTACCCTCAGCCCAAAAAGAGACTCAGAGAATTTTTAGACTTGCCTCAGCACAGGCCTCTAGCTATACCCCCTGTCCTGGATATTGTAGATGATGTCTTCATGGAATCCAGTCTTACTCCTGATTCTTTACCACCAGCTCCTAGAAAGTCTGACAGGTAATACAGAGTGCCTGAGTCTCACAAATTTCTCTTTAAGAATCCCACTGAGGCTCCAGAGACCATTTCCCAGGGACCTAAGGGCATTAAGACGACTACTACAGCAAAAAACCCTACCCCTTCAGACAGGGATTCTAGGGCTTTAGACGGATGGGGTAAGAAGGTATATACCTCTGCTACTCTTGCCATCAGGGCTTTGAATTGCCAGTTTCAAATGTTGAAGTATCAGCAGCATAGTATGGAACTAATTAAACAAAAAAATGTTGCTTCCAGATTGTACAGAAAATAAAGATTTACAAGAGTTAATGCATTCTGCAAACCAAGTTAGTAAACACACTTTGCAGTGTGGTTTTGATGCCTTAGAAGCATCTTGCAGGGCTGCTGTCACTGGGACTGTACTGAGAAGGCATGCTTGGCTGAAGGAACAAATCTTGCCAGACCATGTCAAAGCAAAATTACTAGATGCACCATTAAACCAGGAATGTTTGTTTGGCACAAAAGCAGAAGCAGTTCTTAAAAAAAAATGGAGGAAAAAGCTAAATCTGTGCAAACTGTTAGATTTCTTACAGGTGCAGCCACCTAGATTCAGTAGGCACTGGCCTTCTAAAAACTGGTCCTTTCCAGTCCCTCCCAGACCTTCTCAGGCAATAGACCACCAAGACTACAGTCTCAGGGTATGCAGAGATCTAAACAATGGAGTGCTTCCACCTCAAAAACAGGGAGTGATAAGCCACCCCCTTATGGAAAATGTTCACAATGACTTATCTATCATCCTTCCCAGCCATGCCCAAGTACTTGCACCCCTAGGAGGAAAAGTCAGCCTGCATGCAAAAAAACTGGATGTCCATTACTCAAGACCCATAGGTCCCAAACATTGTATCACAGGGATACAGATTTTTACTTCCACTCATTGCCAACCCCAAGCAGGTTGCCAGAACTTCCTCCAAACAAAGTGGGCAGAGGCTCAAAAGCAAGTACTTTCTCTTCTCAGTATCAGGGCTATTCAACCTGTTCCAGTAGAGCAAAGGGGACAGGGTTTCTACTCCAGACTTTTCCTGGTGCCCAGAAAAGAGAACTCTTGGTGTCCTATCATGGATCTTTCAATTTTCAACACCTTCCTGATGGTCCTAAAATTCAAAATGCTTACACTACAACAGCTCCTTCCTGTGCTAGCTAAGGACACCTGACTAGTCACCCTAGACTTAAAAGAAGCTCATCTGCACATCCCCATAAGGGAATCTTGCAGGAAATATCTGTGTTTCAGGACAGGCTGTATGCAGTTCTCTGCACTTCCCTTTGGCTTATCTACTGCACTCAGGGTATTCACAAAGTGCCTGGCTCCAGCCATTGCATACTGCAGGCAGAGAAATATTCAAATTTACCCATACTTGGACGATTGCCTGGTTCAGGCAGACAGTCAGGAATTGCTACTTCAGCACCTGGCATTTGTAAAGAGACTTCTAACTTCTCTGGGGTACACCATCAATGAAAAGAAATCACAACTGGTGCCCAGCCAAAAAATTGTATTCCTGGGAGCAAGCTTGAACACAACTTCCCAGATGGCATTCCTCACTCCAGAAAAACAGGTTTATTTGACAAACTACTTCAAACTAATGGCCACCAAAACCCAGCTATCTGCAAGAAAAATACTGCATGTTCTAGGGTTCATGACCTCATGCATTCTACTAATTCCATATGCAAGACTGCATATGAGGAAACTTCAGTGGTACTTAAAAAGTCTCTGCCGTCAACACACTCAGGACCTGGAAGCACCGATTCCTATCATTCCTTGTCTAAGGGCAGAGTTCCTTTGGTGTGCAGAGGCATCCAACCACAACAAGGGACTTCCTTTCACTCAACCCCTCGCTGCCCAAACCCTGACAACAGACACATCAAACTATGCATAGGGGCTCACATGGCGGGCAAATGCATTCAAAGCAAATGGAGTCCAGGACATATACCCTTGCATATCAATCAAAAAGAAATATTAGCTGTACAGAATGCTCTGACAGCCTTCAAATACCTTATCCTTCCAGGACAACTCCTGATAGACCGTCAACAATACAATTATGTTGTACATAAACAAGCAGGGGGGAACTCATTCCTACCCACTCTGCAGGTTAGCTATGTCCTGTGGAACACAGCCTTGAGCAACCAAGTGCACCTGCAAGCTCATTTCCTGCCAGGCAAACAAAATTCACTGGCAGACGATTTAAGCAGAAATCTATTGGACCCACACGAGTGGAAACTGGAACCCAACTCATTCAAACTTCTAATCCACAGGTGGGGGACACCAGATGTGAATCTATTTGCCTTCCCCCTGAACTGTCAATTGAGCAAATTTTGCTCCAGAAATCCCCACAGCCAAGCGTGGAAAGTGGATTCCCTATCCTTTACATGGGAAAACCTCTCAGTTTACGCCTTTCCTCCTCTGCCCCTCCTGTCAAAAGTACTACTTAAGATCAAACAGGACAGACCAAGGACAATCCTTATTGCCTCAGACTGACCACACCAGCACTGGTACCCACTCCTATGCAGTCTGACAGCAGTGCCACCCTGGCACCTACATCAGACCCCCTCCCTGCTATCCCAGCAGGAGGGACAGATTTTGCATTTACAGCTGCAAACCCTGAACCTTGCAGCCTGGCTTATCCCCTGAATACACCACCAGCAATGCTCAGCAAACATGTGCTGGATGTCATCCTTGAGACCAGAAGGTCTAGTACCAGGAAATCCTATTCATAAAAGTGGAAAAGATATTGCTTTTGGAGCCAGTCTCAAGGAAAGGACACAGTCATGCCCAACTTACCTCAGATTCTAGATTACCTAGCAGAGCTGCTCCGCAAAGGCCTATCCTTCTCCTCAATTAAGATTCATGCCTCTGCCATCTCAGCTCATTACAATACTGAGCCACCTCTCTTTTCTCACCCTCTCATCAATCAATTCCTGAGAGGAGCTAACAATTTAAGGCCCCTGAGGAGAGCTCCCTCCCCTGCCTGGGACCTTAACTTTGTACTGGAGAAGCTCACGCTTCCCCCTTTTGAGCCTGCTGCCGCAGCAGAGTTAAAATTCCTCTCTTGGAAAACAGCCTTACTTCTAGCCATCACTTCAGCAAGAAGACTGTCTGAATTACAGACTTTAATGGCTGTGGAACCCTTCATTATTTTCCATGCTGACAGGGTTTCCCTTAGGACTTAACCCATAATTTATGCCCAAGGTGGTATCCAGTGTGGCGTTAAACCAATCCATCCATTTACCAACCTTTTTCCCTAATCTTCAGAATAAAGGGGAAAGGATCCTGCACTTTCCTGGACATGCACAGACAGCTCAGGTTCTACTGTGACAGGACTAAACCTTTCAGAAAATCTGACCAGCTGCTAGTCAGCTTTGCTACAGAGGCAGAGGGCAAGGCCATTTCAAAGCAAACCATTTCCAAATGGATAGCACACTGCATCCATTTCTGCTACGAACACCATGGAAAACCTACCCCACAGGGGATTAGATCTCATTCCACTAGGGCTACCTCACCCTCTACAGCATTTCTCAGGGGAGTCTCTACCAGGGACATCCTGGAAGCTGCAACCTGGAGTTCTGTACACATTTTCACCAAGCATTACCACTTACCTATCTTTTCTAAATCCAGAGCTGGATTTGCCATAGCAGTCTTACAAGGCCTGCTAGCCAGTCCTAATACTACTTAACTGCCTCAGCTTTGGGAATCAACCCAAGTGTGATGACTGCAACAATGAAACATGAAGAACATAGTACAGTTGTGTACACTTACCATAAATGTAGATGTTCGAGTGTATTCACTGTTGCAGTCCTGGTTACCCTCCCTCCAGCCCCCTGACTTTTCTGTAAACTCTGCCTATCCTCTTTTTGGCCATATCTTATGGCAGTGGTATTTACTTTTTACTGGAGGTGTTCCACACCATGTAATTGCTTCCTATTTTGGGGGCTCCTGACATCTGGGACACGAAAAACTGATGTAATGGCGTCGGCTGCATGTTTTATACCCCTGACGACCTGACGTCATGGAAGAGGCGACAGCATCCGACGTAGAAATCCCAAGACTGGTATTTGGGCAGACTGAGGGCTACCTGCAGGCAGATAACCCAAGTGTGATGACTGCAACAGTGAATACACTCGAACGTCTACATTTATGGTAAGTGTATACAACTGTACTTTTGTTCTTTGTCTTATATTTATTCCTCTTCCACATGTGAAAAGCAACTTGTATGCTTTCAGAAAACATTAGCTTTTAGCCTTAAAGAAGTGCACTGGCTATCTTTAAATACAGCTAAGTTATACACTGTTCTAGTAAGTGTTTTAAAGCATTTAATTTCCATAAAAGCTGCTGTCTCTTATTCACTTTGAATAATTTTAAACTTTATATTTTACTGAGCTGCTTGTCCTTGTACGTTTTAATTTTATGTTTCTCTCAGTAAACAATGTCCATACCTCTCAGTTTATTGACTTCACATTTAGTCGCCTTGTTTCCATGACAACCTTTTTGACTTAAACATGCTTTTGTCTGGCTTTCATCTCTTTTTACATTGTAATGCATGTGTTTTTTTAAAACTAAAGAAAAAACACTGCTTTAGTATTCTTTCACATACAACAATCACTGAAAATGCTTTACTGTATAGCATGCGATTTGTATCATAAAATGTGTTGTACAGTTACTTTTAAGATCATAAATTTCACGTGATTACTTTTTCCCTTTTTCTACTTTGTTTCCTTCCAATCATTAATGACATGAGATGAGGCATATGTCTGTCAGTACCCCAGTAAGTTTAGCAAAGTCAACAAAAATCTGATCTTTCTCTGTCACTTTTCCTTGTAAAGCCATATTTCACAAATAAAGTTGATGCTTTATAGTCTCACATTTATTCACCAGTTTCAGCATTGCTGGACTTCTACATGTTCTCCATCTCCCATCCCCAGACTCCAGTGGAAGTTCAGTGTACTCCCAATTCTTCTAGTCTACTCTTCTTGTGTTTTTTTTTTTCTGTCTCTCAAGCATTTTCCCTTTGAACAGTAAAACATGTTTCACTTGCAAAGTCTCTACATTAGCCATACCACAAGAAGAATGAAAAGGAGAATCCCCTTCTGTTTAATGGGCTCATTCTTTGTTGGACAAGCTTTTGTATTTCCCCCTAGCCTGCCCTGCATAAAAAAGACTTTCATTGTTCAGGAAAAAGTGGTCTGAAGACAGCTGGATATATACAGCAGCTTGAATCTCAAACCTGACTCTCGACATTCCCTGATTGCTAGGGTAAATTTTCTTTCCTGCCTGACATACCTCTCAACCTCCAGATCAGAGAATCAGGGGCAAAGGACCTTAAAATCAGGGTCATTCAGGGACAACTAATTAATGTAAGATATGCATATTTAAATAAGTGCATATATGGATACGCCCACACATTTAATTACACAAAGAGACGGCATTATTTTAAGCTTTTTTTAATTAGAGAATTGTATACATAGACATGCTCAAAATAGAAAAAAAATTAAAAAAAAAAAATCTAAGACATGCTGCAAAAATCTGTACAGTTGAGAGATATGCCCCAGTCCTGATACCCCTGCCCAGTACATTACTTTCATATTGCTCATACAAACTTAGAAAGTTGCTAGAATAACAGGTTTTGCATTAGCATAACTTTTCTGAAAGGTATGAAGCGTGAAACGCAAATGTCTGTCATTGTCTAACTTCAAACATTAATTTACAATCAATCCATCAGAAAGCCACAGTTTTATGAAAAACCGCCTAAATATGAGAAAAAAATCTAAGGCATGCTGCAAAAATCTGTACAGTTAAGAGATATGCCCCAGCCCTGATACCCCTGCCCAGTACATTACCTTCATATTGCTCATACAAACTTAGAAAGGTGCTAGAATAACAGGTTTTGCAGTAGCATAACTTTTCTGAAAGGTATGAAGCCTAAAGCGCAAATGTCTGTCATTGTCTAACTTTAAACATTAATTATTTGCCATCAGTCCATCAGAAAGCCACAGTTTTATGAAAAATGGGCTAAGTATGAGAAAAAAAATCAAGACATGCTGCGAAAATCTGTACAGTTGAGAGATATGCCCCAGCCCTGATACCCCTGCCCAGCACATCACGTTCCAATATTGCTCATACAAACTTAGAAAGTTGCTAGAATAACAGGTTTTGCAGTAGCATAACTTTTCTGAAAGGTATAAAGCCTGAAATGCACAAACATACATTTATATCTCTTCTCTGCCTTTTGCCTTGTTACTATTTTTTATTGACACCAGGAGCAGTAATCATACCTCTTAACCTTTTAGAGCAAGAAATCTGGACACAGGAACAGATGTGAAACAAAGGCCCAAAAAATAGGAACACTTTTTAAATATTGCTGGTACAAACTTCAAAGGTTGATAGAATAACAGATTTTGCATTGGCATGAATTTTCTGAAAGGTATGACATTTGAATCTCAACTGTCTGCTATTATTTATTGACTTTAGTAGCAAATCATTAAAGACTGATCTGCCAAAACCCACAATTTTATGAAAAATGAAACAAAAATATCAGGCAAAAATCTGGACATTCTGCACAAATCTGTACAGTTGAGAGTTGTGGTTGCTGACAGCTATTTAAGATAAGCCTGATTATGTCCTTCAAGGATGCATCTGCAGTCATCACATATGGGTTGTCCTGCCTCAGGCAGCCCTTCGGTCGGCCAGATTCCAAAGTCTGGGTCTGGCGTCGGCTGATGTCGCCCCTTCCCCGACATCAGAACACCTGGGGTATAAAAGTGTCAGCCGACGCCATCTTCCTCAGTCTTTCTTGCCGCGTGGTGCCCGAAGCATAAGCAGTTCGCAAGTGCCGGTCAGCCAGCTCCTGTAATTCAGCTAAACCGAAGACTTCAAAAGCTAAGTACCCCGTTCGGGACTCTTTCTTGCCTCAGCCGATGTCAGATAAAATTAATAATTGCTTAACTTGTGGGAAACAAATACATCATAAGGATTTCCACTCTTACTGCCTACCTTGCCTAGGCCCAGACCACGACGTCTCGGCCTGTTCCGCCTGTGCTTCCTTCAACCGACGCACTCTTAAGACGTCGGTCGGAGTTTGCAGAGGAATTTTTTGGGGCTAGTTTTGCTTACAAAATGCCGTCGGAGACTCCGACTACACATTTAATACAGAAACGGAAGGACAAGGACCGACACACGCGGTCCGTGGTTTCGGCTGAGACCACGGCCAGGCCTACCGCGAGTGTCTCGGCTGAAACAGAGTCCTTGGTACTACCGTCCACCGAAACCGTACAACCGACAACCTCGGCCCCGGAGGCCTTTATTGTATTGGTTGTTGACTCCCCATTGGAATCTGGTGTCCAGGAACCTTCCGACACCATTCCCTTAGACAAAACTACACCAGCACGTGGTGCAGCCAGGCCTCCTGCATCCATGTCTATTAAGGCATTCTCTAGGGCTAAAGCTGCTAAACACTCAAAATCTATGCCTCCCAGGGTTATCTCTCCGGGACCTACTACAGATTCTCAGATCCTTAGTCTAGCAGAGGACCTTATTTCATTAATTAGGGGCTCTCAGCCTCATCCAGACAGGGGCTCTCAACCTCCTACAGAAAAAAGGCCCAGGGTTGAGCCCTCTGATCCCCTCTCCTCAGATGAGGCCTCTGATGGCTCTGCTTTCTCGGACTACCAGGAGGAGGCTTTTCCGGCCTACGAGGATTCAGATGCATTGGAATCTATCCCTTCGACCTTTCCTCCTGAAGAACTGTCTTTTGGGGAAACTCTGCACACTATGAGGGAGCATTTCCAATGGCAGGGCCAGGAATTCTCTGACTCCAGGAAGAGATTAAGGACCTTCTTGCATTTGCCTCAACATAGACCTTTGGCTATTCCCCCTGTTTTGAATGTCATTGATGATGTGTACTCTGAATTTAGCACATCCCCTGACACTCTCCCTCCGGCTCCTGCCAAACCTGATAGGTACTACAGGGTCCCGGAATCACACCTTTTCCTTTAAAAGGCCCACTCTGCTGATCCATAAACTATCTCCCAGGGCCCTAAAGGGGTTGCAGCTGTCACTACAAAAAATCCACTCCCCTCTGAAAGGGAGGCCAGGGCTTTAGAGCAATGGGGTACAACAGTGTATACTTCTGCTACCCTTTCTATGAGGGCTTTAAACTGTCAATTTCATATGATACAGTACCAAGAATATTTGTTAGATGAATTGCATAAAAAGCTGTCTTCCCCTGAACCCCTAGATCGCAAATCACTTCAGGATCTGGTACATAACTCTCAACAGGTTAGCAACCATTTCTTGCAGTGTGGTTATGATGCATTGGAAGCTTCATGTAGGTCAGCTATGACAGGTGCAGTCATACGTAGGCATGCTTGGCTGAAGGAACAATCTCTGCCAGACCATGTTAAAGCAAAGCTTCTGGATGCTCCACTGGAAAAGCAAAAGTTATTTGGCTCCACTGCTCAGGAGGTGTTAAAGAAATTTGAAGAAAAGGCAAAATCTGTACAAACAGTCAAAGATTTTATGCAAGTCCAACCACCTAGATTCAGCAGAAATTGGCCTTGCAAGAACTGGTCCTTTCCAGACACAGACAGATTTCAGAGAGTCAAGAACAGGCGTGCCAGAGGTAGAGGGCAAGCTAGAGGCTCCTACAGAGGACGTCAATGGCAGCATTCCAACCAGAGAAGTAGTGCAGGGCCTACAACTGCTGCACAAGCACAGACTCAATGACTTTACTTTGACACCGCCAACCAGGGCTCAATTGGAAGCACCTTTGGGCGGAAAGCTTTCCTTATTTTCAGAGAATTGGCACATTATTGCAAGGGACAAATGGACACTACAAATAATAGACAAAGGATACAGGTTCCATTTCCACACATTACCGAAAAGAAAAGGCATGCCAGACCTGCCACCAAATCAAAGGGCAGAGGTTTTGAAACAAATCTCCAACTTAATGAAAATGAAAGCAATAGAAAAGGTTCCTCTCACAGAACAAGGCCAAGGATTTTGTTCCAGACTCTTCCTTGTTCCAAGAAAAGAAAAGCAATGGAGGCCTATTCTCGACTTGTCCGCACTAAATACTTATCTCATTGTGCCAAACTTCAAAATGCTGACTCTACAGCAACTCCTTCCCATGCTGGGCAAGGGGTCTTGGCTGGTAACTCTGGACCTCAAGGAGGCATACCTGCATGTCCCTATCAGACAAAGCTGCAGAAGACACCTCAGATTTCTTGCAGGTTCAGAGCATCATCAATTCTCAGCATTGCCCTTTGGCTTATCTACTGCGCCCAGAGTATTCACGAAATGCCTGGCATCAGTAATTGCACACTGCAGACTTCAGGGGATGCAAATATACCCGTATCTGGACGACTGTCTTATACAAGCGGACAGCCAACAAATTTTGGTAAAACACTTGAATTATGCCATCTATCTTCTTCAGGCCTTGGGATATACAGTCAACATTCACAAGTCAAGACTTGTACCATCCCAAAGAATAACTTTTCTGGGTGCGGATCTGGACACAACCACCCAAATGGCTTTCCTCACAGAAGAAAAACAAAACCAACTACCGGATTACTTCAAAACCTGTCAAGACAAACTCAGCTGACTGCAAGGAAAATCCTGCAGGCCCTGAGTTACATGGCTTCTTGCATTCTTGTGATTCTTCAAGCAAGGCTACATATGAGGAAACTCCAATGGTACCTCAGGAGTTTATGGACTCAGCACAGTCACAGCTTGGAAACTTTGATACCACTCATCCCATGCCTTCAAAGGGAATTTCTGTGGTGGGCTCAAGCAAGCCAGTCAAACAGGGGTTTGCCCTTCAGCAAACCAATAGCCAGCCAAACCCTTACAACGGACGCTTCAGACCACGGATGGGGAGCGCGCATGGAAGGAAGATGCATTCAAGGACTATGGTCACAAAAAGAGCTGCGCATGCACATAAACCAAAAGGAAATGCTGGCAGTGATACATGCAATCGAGGCTTTTAAGTTATTTCTACATCAAGGCCACCTGTTAATAAGGACATACAACACTACAGTTATGTGGTACATAAACAAGCAAGGAGGCACCCATTCCTACCCTCTTTGCAGGCTGGCAATGAATCTATGAGAACTTTCCCTGACTCTCAATATACAGCTGCAATCTCAGTTTGTACCAGGAAAGGACAGTATACTGGCGGACAGCTTAAGCAGGAACATCATGGATGCACACGAATGGATGCTGCACCCAAACATCTTCCAACAGATAACACAATCGTGGGGGAGACCGGACATAGACCTCTTTGCCTCCCCACACAATCATCAGCTGGACAAATTCTGCACAAGGACATACCACCCACAAGCATGGAAGGTGGACGCCCTCTCTTTCAGCTGGAGAGCTCTAACAGTGTATGCATTCCCACCTCTTCCATTAATGACCAAGGTCTTACTGAAGATCAGGGCAGAGCAGCCAAGAGTGATTCTGATAGCTCCGGACTGGCCAAGACAGCACTGGTACCCATTGCTAAAGAGCATGTCACGGACAAAACCATGGCTTCTGCCACAATGGCCACTTCTGACACAGCACAATTACAAAACTCTGCATTCCAACCTGAAAACATTACAGCTAGCTGCCTGGAAAATACCTTGACTCATCACCAGGATAAGCTATCCAAGAGAGTGAAGGATATCATCATGGAAGCTCGCAGGCCTTCCACAAGAAAGGCATACTCAGCAAAATGGAAAAGATTTCACACCTGGAGCACCTCAAAGGGCCTAGATGCAACAGTTATGAACATGGCACATATCCTGGAATATTTAGCAGAAATGCTCCACAATGGCCTGTCTTACTCTTCCATTAACATTCATGCTTCAGCAATTTCAGCAGAGTACAATACTGATCCACCTGTCTTCTCTCATCCTCTGCTAAGGCAGTTTCTAAGAGGAATTAAGAACATCAATCCTCCAAGGAAACCACCACTGCCTACTTGGGACCTAAACTTCGTGTTGGAAAAACTAACACTGCCTCCCTTTGAGCCAGCAGCATCTGCAGAACTACAGTTCCTCTCTTGGAAGACTGCCTTCCTTCTGGCCATAACCTCATCAAGAAGAGTATCTGAGTTACAGGCCCTCATGGCAGTACAGCCATTTCTTATTTTTCATCAAGACAGAGTCTCGTTGAGAACCAATCCTTCATTTATGCCAAAGGTGGTATCTAGGGTCTCATTAAACCAAGCTATTCACCTGCCTACCTTTCCAAATCCACAAAACAAAGGGGAAAAGCTTCTGCACACCCTGGACATACACAGACAGTTGCGCTACTACTTGGACAGAACTAAAAATTACAGAAAAACTGACCAGTTGTTTGTAGCATATGCTGCTGGTGCACAAGGAAAAGCAATTTCAAAACAGACAGTTTCAAAATGGATAGGGAATTGCATTTGTTTCTGTTACTCCTTTCATGGAAAAACTGTGCCAGCTAACATTAGGCCTCATTCGACCAGAGCCGCAGCCACCTCCACAGCCTTCTTAAGAGGGGTGGTTACCAAGGACATTTTAGAAGCTGCTACATGGAGCTCCGTGCATACATTTTCCAAGCATTACAACTTACCTTTATATTCCAGATCCAGAGCAGGCTTTGCTACGGCAGTCCTGCAGGGCATTTTAGCTACACCATCCTTTACATAGATCCTCCACCCTCAGATTGGCTATGGTATTCTACCCATATGTGATGACTGCAGATGCATCCTTGAAGGACATAGTACAGTTTTGTACCTACCATAAATGTAGATGTCCGATAGGTATGCATCTGCAGTCAGGTTTACCCCCCCTCCTTCCCCTCTGTGGTATTTCTTGGGTACATTCCCCTCTCATAGGTAGCTGGGGTTATCTATTATGGTGTATTTGTTTTTATATATGTATATATTTTTGTGCATGTTTGGAATTTATTGCATTTCTCCAAATTTAGCCTTCCTTAGAGGGCACCTGGCATCTGGGGCAAGAAAAACTGAGGAAGATGGCGTCGGCTGACGCTTTTATACCCCAGGCGCTCTGACATCGGGGAAGGGGCGACATCAGCCGACGCCGGACCCAGACTTTGGAATCCGGCCGACCGAAGGGCTGCCTGAGGCAGGACAACCCATATGTGATGACTGCAGATGCATACCTATCGGACATCTACATTTATGGTAGGTACAAAACTGTACTTTCTTCGTGTTTCACTGTTGCAGTCATTGCATTTGTGTTATCTGCTTGCATTAGCCCTCAGTCGGCCTGATTAACAAAGTCTTGGGTCCTGCGTCGGATGGTGTCCCTTTTTCCATGACGTCAGGTCATCAGGGGTATAAAACATGCAGCCCATGTCATTACATCAGTCTTTCTTGCCGTGCAGTTCCCACAGCAGAAGCAGTTTGCAAGTGCCGGTCGGCAGACTCCTGAAATTTTTGTTTTCGAGTTTCAGAACCAAAGTCTTCAACTAAAGCTAAGTACCCCATTGGGGAAACTTTTTCTTGCTCCTTACCAATGTCAGTAAAAGTTAATTGCATTACTTGTGGAAAGCTAAATACCTCACAAAGATTTTCATTCATACTGTATTCCTTGCCTGGGCCCTGACCACGACGTACCTTGCTGTCTGTATTGTGCTTTAATCTGTGCACTATCCGTCGTCGGTATATTTTCGCCTCTATGTATTTCTGTTCTTGGTTTAATTATCCAGAAATGTTATCGGTTAGCCATCCGACTACTGGAATTCTGAAAAAATGCAAGGATAAAGACAGAGACAGGCCGCCTAGGTCCAAAGCTGCCGACGACACTTCTCCTAAGCCAGTCGCCAGTTTGCCGGTACTCAGTAAGGCACTTTCGCAGGCCTCTACTGAGACACATTCGGAGTCCGGTTTGCCGCAAGATGCTTCAACTGTGGAACCTGTGGATGTCTCTACCTTGGATGGGTCCGGAGCCACTGTGCAGGCACCAGCTTCTGAGGGTGTATTCAGGCCTATGGACTTGCATATTAAACCGATGCCTCCTTCATTTAGGCGTAAATCTCGAACCATGCCTAAGAAACCAGCGCCCAGGCCGCATGCTCAGGCCTCTATGCCTAAAAATACAAATGATAAGAATGGCTGAAGATCTTATAACTTTAATCAGGGTAAGCCAACCTCCCCCTTCTAAGAGGCCTAGGACTGAAGTTGTTTATGAATCTTCTGGCCAGGATTCTGATTTTTCTGATTCTTCTGATGATCTGGATTTGCCCCTATCTACTTATGAGGATTCTGATGCAGAGGACTCTATTCCCTCTGCTTCCCCTCCAGAGGATTTTTCTTTCGGTGAAACCTTACATACTCTAAGGGAGCATTTCCACTGGGAAAGCCAGGATTTTTCTGACTCAAAAAAAGAGGCTTCAGGATTTCTTACTCCTGCCTCAGCATAGGCCTTTAGCTATACCTCCTGTACTAGACATTATTGATGATGCTTTTTCAGAATCAAGTTTGGCCCCTGATTCCTTGCCTCCTGCTCCCAGAAAACGTGACAGATATATTACAGGGTTCCTGATTCACACAAGTTTCTTTCTAAAAATCCTATTGTGGATCCAGAGACTATTTCACAGGGACCCAAGGGCATTAAGGCTTCTACTGCTAAAAATCCTACCCCTTCTGATAGAGACTCCAGGGCGCTGGATAGATGGGGTAAGAAGGTTTACACTACTGCAGCCTTGGCTATTAGGGCTTTAAACTGCCAGTTTCATATGTTAAAGTATCAACAACATGTTATTGGGTTGCTTAAACAGAAAATTATGTTGATTCCTGACTGTGCTGAAAGTACAGAATTACAGAATTTAATGCATTCTGCTGAACAGGTTGGTAAACATACTTTGCAATGTGGATTTGATTCATTAGAGGCCGATTGCATGGCTGCTGTTACTGGGTCTGTGCTCAGAAGGCATGCTTGGCTTAAGAAGCAATCTTTGCCTGATCATGTTAAAGCTAAACTGTTGGATGCTCCCTTAAATCAGGACCGCTTGTTTGGCAACAAAGCTGAGGAAGTTCTTAAAAAGATGGAAGATAAAGCTAAATCTAGGCAAACTGTTAAAGATTTCTTGCAAGTTTAGCCTCCTAGATTTAGTAGGCATTTGCCCTCTAAGAATTGGTCCTTTCCAGCCCCTTCCAGGTCTTCTCAAGCCAAACCCAGACAGAGCAGAAACCCCAGATTTCAGTTCCAGGGGACACACAAGACTAAGCTGTGGGGGATTTCCTCACCCAAATTTGTAAGACTCCCCCCTATGGAAAACTGTCTCAATGACCTGCTTTTAAAACTTCCAAGCACTTCCCAACTGAATGCTCCTTTAGGTGGAAAGATTGGTCTGCAGGCCAAAAGCTGGGAACTTTACCCAGGGCAAATGGGTTTTAAATAGTGTCCCAAGGATACAGATTTCACTTCACACTTGACCAACACCAAGCGGATGGCCAGATCTACCCCCAAATCAGTGGGCAGAGGCCCAAAATCAAGTTCTCTCTCTCTCAAGCATGGGGGCTATTCAGTTGGTACCAGAAGAGGGGAAAGAGACAAGCTTTCTATTAGAGACTTTTCCCTGGTACCCAGAAAAGGCAATACATGGCATCTTGTCCTGGACCTTTCTACTCTAAACACCTTTCTGGTGATTCCAAAATTCAAAATGTTGACTCTTCACTAGCTGCTTCCTATGCTAGTCAAAGATGCATGGTTGGCAACACTAGACTTAAAAGTAGCATACCTGTACATCCCTATCAAGGAGTCTTGCAGAAGATACCTACGCTTCAAAGCCGGCTATATACACTATCAGATGTTCATCGTGCATACAGCTGCAGTCATAACAGATGGGTTCTCCTGCTGTCAGGCGGGTCCTCGGTCGGCCGAATTCCAAAGTCTAGGTCCGGCGTCGGTTGTCGTCGCTTTTTCCCTCACGTCAGTGTGACAGGGGTATAAAAGAACCAGCCGACGCCATTTTCTTCAGTCTTTCTTGCCGCGCGGTGCCCGAAGCAGAAGCAGTTCGCAAGTGCCGGTCGGCCAGCTCCTGAGATTACGAAAATTTGGAAACTGAAGTCTTCTTAAAAGCTAAGTACCCCGTTGGGGAAACTTTTCTTGCCTCAGACTGATGTCAGACAAAGTTAATAATTGTATTTCTTGTGGGAAGCAAATACCACATAAGGATTTCCATTCCCTCTGTATTCCTTGCTTAGGCCCAGACCACGACGTCTCGGTCTGTCGCTTTTGTGCTACATTCAACAAACGCACTATTAAGCGTCGGGCGGAGTTCGCCCAGCATTTTTTTGGGAAAGCATTTAACTATACTATGTCGTCGGATACTCCGACTCTGGTTTTGTCTAAAAAACACAAAGACAAGGACCGACACTCGAGGTCCGCGGCCTCTACCGACACCACTCCAAAGCCGACTCCACGTGGTCCGGTTCTCAGCGAGGCGCCTACGCAGCCCCTGATTACCGACGACACATCTTTGGCAGTGTCTCCTGTACCCGAGGTCGCAGGCTCCTTGGCCCACATCCTGACTACAGATACTGACGCCACTCTTGGCGTTGAAACACAGAATGTGGACAGGTCCACCTCCACTCATGGTGTCTTCAGACCTTCCTCTTCTTTCTCCAAAGCTTTCACCAAGTCCAAAGCAACCATGCACCCTAAGAGACCAGCTACACAGGGCCCATCTCCAGGCCCCATGCCTAAGAAACAGATGCTTAAAATGGCCGAGGATTTAATTACTCTAATCAGAGATTCTCAGCCACCTCCGGACAAAAGGCCCAGAGTGGAGGAAGATTCCCCCTCCTCTGATCAGGGCTCCATTATTTCAGAACACTCTGATGATCAGGAACAGTCTTACTCGCCTTTTGAAGACTCTGATGCAGAGGAGTCTATTCCTTCTGTATCCCCCCCTGAGGATTACTCATTTGGGGAAACTTTGCATACCTTAAGGGAACACTTCCACTGGGAAGGCCAGGATTATTCAGATTCCAAGAAAAGGCTAAGGGAATTTCTTTTGTTACCCCAGCACAGGCCTCTGGCTATACCTCCTGTCTTGGACATCCTAGATGATGTTTGCTCGGAGGCCTGCCTTAACCCGGACTCTCTACCTCCAGCTCCAGTTAAGCCTGACCAGTACTACAGGGTTCCTGATTCACACCAATTTCTATACAAAAGCTATGCTGCTGACCTAGAAACCATATCACAAGGGCCCAAGGGAGTTAAGGCCTCCATTGCCAAAAATCCATTGCCTTCTGAGAGAGATTCCAAATCCTTAGAAAGGTGGGGAAAAAAGGTATACACCTCGGCTACCTTATCCATGAGGGCCTTAAACTGTCAGTTTCATATGCTAAAATACCAACAGTTTTTGTTATCACAATTGAAAAGTAAAATGTCACAACCTGAACAACCAGACTTGAAGGAGTTGCAGGATTTGATGCATAGTGCAGAACAAGTGGGTAAACATACCTTATAATGTGGTTTTGATGCTCTAGAGGCCTCATGTAGAGCTTCTGTTACAGGCTCAGTCATACGTAGGCATGCCTGGCTCAAGGAACAAGCCTTGCCTGATCATGTCAAAGCTAAATTACTAGACGCCCCTCTTCAAAAGGATGTACTATTTGGGGCTAATGCTGAGGAAGTATTACGGAAAATGGAGGAAAAGGCTAAATCAATGCTAACTGTGAAAGAATTTCTGCAGGTTCAACCCCCCACATTTTAGTAGAAATTGGCCTCCCAAAAACTGGTCCTTTCCTGCCACAGACAGACCCCAAAGAGGCAGATACAGGTGCCCGAGGGGCAGAGGACAATCACAAGGATTGTATAGAGGCAGACAATGGCAAGCTCCTGCACAAAGAGGTGGTGAGGACAACTCACAATCTTTCAGAAAGCAAACCCAATGACTTTCCCCTTTGCATGCCAACCAGGTCTCAAATGGCAGCCCCCTTAGGAGGAAAGCTGGCACTATTTTCAAAAAAATTGGCATGTTGTCAAAAAGGACAAATGGATCCTGGACATTATAAACAGAGGCTACAAATTCCATTTTCATACCCTTCCAAAAATGAGAGGCATGCCAAACCTGCCACACAATCAAAGGGCAGAGGCACAAAGGCAAATTTCAGATCTCATAAACATGAAAGCTATTCAAGAGGTACCTACACACGAACAAGGTCAAGGTTTTTATTCCAGGCTATTTCTGGTGCCAAGGAAGGGAAAAGATTGGAGACCTATTTTGGATCTTTCCATCCTAAACATATTCCGACTCGTACCAAAATTCAAGATGCTCACTCTACAGCAACTTCTTCCCATGCTGGGCAAGGAGTCTTGGCTGGTAACATTGGACCTCAAGGAGGCATACCTGCATGTCCCAATCAGACAAAATTGCAGAAGATACCTCATATTTCTTACAGGTTCAACCCATTATCAATTCTCTGTATTGCCCTTTGGCTTATCTACTGCGCCCAGAGTATTCACGAAATGCCTGGCATCAGTAATTGCCTACTGCAGACTTCAAGGGATACAAATATACCCTTATTTGGGCGACTGCCTGATCCAAGCGGACAGCAAGCACATTCTTCTGAAACATCTGGCTTATGTAATAATGTTATTAAACTCTCTGGGATACACAGTCAACAAAGAGAAATCAAGGCTAATAACTTTTTAGCTTTTAGGATGTCAGAACAACCTAAAGCTGTTTTCTCTAAGTGCTCCGAGTGTGGCCATAAGCTTTCTCCTGCTGATGGCCACACTCGGTGCGTTCGATGCCTTGGGGTTGAACACCTCACCTCTGGATGTTCCATTTGTGCAGGGTTCAACCCCAGGGCATTGAAGGAGCGGAGGTCTAAGCTTGTCCTGGCAGGACTTTTGCCCCCGGATTCGGCTCCGGCCTCCGCTCCTTCGGGGGGAGCCGTTTCGACGGTTACCTCCTCTCCGGCTCCCCCTCCTCCTCCTGGGACTCAACCTCCCTGTAGTGGTTCGGAGGAGAGGGAAGCTAGAAAGAGGGACCGGAGGGAGAAGCACCATAAGCGGCGGGCCGAGACCTCTGTTTCGGCCCGCCAAGCGGGCTTCTCCTCCGGCCTCCTTGTCTGCTGGTTCTCCCCTCCTCGGCTCCGGTCACCCGTGTGCTTTTCACGGGACCTGAGGAGGAGGAGACCCGATCTCCGTCGAGGTTATCCAGGAGGCACTCAAGGCCTACCTCGGTAGCCTCGTCGAGATCGACCTATAGCTTGTCAGACGCTGATCTGGACGGATGATGAGAAGGTTCATCCAGGCCCAGATGCAGATGGAGTGCTCTTGCCTCCCCTCTGGGGAGCTCGACCTTTCTTTAAACCTATTGCTCCTTCTCCGACCCGCTACCGGGTTCGGAGCAGTTGAGCCGAGCAGCTTCGGGCGGTGGGTGGCGCCGATAGTACTGGTGCCGGATCCGACCCTGCCCTCGAGTGCTGGATCCGACCTCTCGGAGCCTGGATCCGAGTTCGGATCCGGGGATCAGTGCTCCGGCGCCGTCTGTGTCGGGCGCACTGTCGCCGGATCCGCGCGCGGCGCCGGCTCCGATCCACTCTCGGATCCGAGGGAGCCGATGTCGGATCCATTGGTGAGGTCGGCTCCCCGGCGTTTGATGTAGTGGAGAGGGCCCTGTTGAGGGTCTCCGGACCCCCAGCACTTGCTTCGGCTCCGTCCCGCGCTCCATCTGTACTGGGTCAGGCTTCCACCATCCGGCCCTTGGGACAGCCCGCTCCTTTGCCCCAAGCTGTTCCCTTGGAACAGGTCGCTGTTTGCGAGGAGTCCTCTGACAGCCCCCCCGGAGGATGTTCCCCGCAAACATACGTGCAAAAGGAGGCACATTGACTCCCCCGAGTCTCTCACAGAAGACACGGACTTGGAGGAAGGGGAAGGCTCCCCAAGATCACCCCCTGAAGATGTCTCATTTGGAGACATCATGGAAATGCTCCGCATAAGGGGGGGGTGGTCTGCCCCCAAGTCTTCCTCGGACGAGTCCGTGTTCTTGGAGGCATTTGAAGCGGGCCCGTCTACCTCTTGGGTGTCTTCCTGCCGACCCGCTGGGGGACCGCATTACCGCCAGGGCGGGGAAGGAACCGGACACCGTGGAGCCAATCCCAAAAGGCCGACCGTATTCTCAGTCCCCGGCTGACCGTGCCCATTGGAGTAAGGGGCCTCGGTAGATGCCATGTTGACGGCTGCCACCAAGAGGGAACTTGCTCAGGAGAGTCCCTCAGTCCATCCCCCGAGCAAGGAGTCTCGGATGATGGACCGCTTGGGGAAGCGGATGTTTAGTTCAGCGACCTTCTCAGTGAGGGCGCTGAACTACCTGGCACATGTGATTAGGATGCAGCGCGATCTTATAAAAGAATACGCTGCATCCCCCCCAGAGTCCATGTCGGAGGAGGACAAAGTACTACACTCCACCCGTATGGCCACTCTCAGGTCCGTCACTAATACCTCTATGCGGCTACTGTCCCATGCTACGGAAGGTGCCGCTAGAGCCGCAGGGGCAGGCCTAGTTACCAGATGTCAGGCCTGGCTCCGTCATTGCGATTTCACAGAGTCCTTCAAGGCGTCATTTGCGAACGCCCCTTTCGATGGTTCTGCCCTCTTTGGCAAAACTGTTCGTGACACTTTGACCCAGAGCGAAAAGGACGGGAAGACGCTGTCTGCCATCGGAATCCGCTTCTCTGTACCCCAGAGGCCCTATTCTAGGAACCAAAAGGGTCAGAAGAAGATGTGGTTCCGGAAGTCGCAGCAATCCCAGCCTGCTCCGGACAACCAGTCCTTCTGTGGCAGAGGAGGACAGGGAGGACGCCGCCCTAGGGGCAGAGGGGCTCCCAGGAACTTCGGGTCCAGAGAACCCTTCTCTGAATGGCCCGCGCAGCAGCCCTGAAGGGTTTCCCGGCTGCTCCACTCTGGAGGCTGTTGGGGGACGTTTTTCTGAGCACCTAGCGGCATGGGAGTCCATAACATCAGACCACTGGGTCCTCCAGATCATATCCAGAGGATACCGTATCCCTTTTCGTCACATGCCAAAATTGAAGTCCCTCCCCGAAGTTCCACCCGGTCAGTGGGAGGCCGCTTTGGCAGAAATTGGCCATCTGCTAAAGAAAAGAGCCATCCAGCCCGTCCCCCCAGACCAGATCGGATCAGGGTTCTACTCCAGGTTCTTTTTAGTGCCAAAAAAGACGGGAGATCTAAGACCAATTTTAGACCTTTCAATCTTGAACCTGGCAGTTCCCAAGGAGAAGTTCCGAATGGTTACATTGCAGTCTATTCCCCCCCTTCTGGGAGAAAACCACTGGATGTGCTCCATAGACCTCAAGGATGCGTACTACCATATACTAATGGACAGGCGCTCCAGGAGGTTTCTCTGCTTCCGGCTGGGAGCCAGTCACTACCAATTCAGGGTCCTTCCCTTTGGTCTCACCACAGCCCCCAGGGTGTTCACCAAAGTATTAGCAGTGGTAGCGGCCCACCTGAGGCTTCAGGGGGTGCAGGTCTTTCCCTACCTGGACGACTGGCTTCTCACCGCCCCAACAAGGCATCTACTACTATTGGCGCGAGACTCCTTTCTCCATCTTGCTCCCCGTCTGGGCATCACAATAAACACAGGAAAATCCAACCTAGCACCCACGCAGTTCATAGATTTTATAGGTGCCAGGTTAGACACGAGGAGATTGAGAGCCTTCCTCACTGCGGACAGAATTCAAAATCTGCAGCTCCAGGTGCGGGTCATTCTCCACTCAAGTTCAGTTCCGGCGGAGTTGGTCCTGAGGGCCCTAGGGTCCATGGCGGCAGCGATAGCGCTTCTTCCTCTCTCCAGGTTCAATATGCGCATCCTTCAATGGATACTCCTAGTTCAGTGGTCGTATCTTGCTCTTCCTATGCACCATCCCATTGCGATCAGCAAGGCTTGCAAGCGGTCCCTCCTGTGGTGGCTACACTCTCCAGATCTCCACGGAGGCCGCCCCTTTTGTGCCTCTCCCCCTCTCACCACGGTGACCACGGACGCCTCCCGCCTCGGGTGGGGGCATTTGCAGGCGGACGGTCCAAGGCACGTGGAACGATTCAGAGACCTCACTGCATATCAATGTTCTAGAGATGAGAGCAGTGCTCTTAGCGTTGCTAGCACTTCAGGCCTTTCTTCCCTTGGGAACAATTGCGATTCAATCGGACAACATGTCTGTTGTCTGGTATATCAACAAACAAGGAGGAACCAGGTCTTACCCTCTTTGTCGAGAAGCCATGAGAGTGTGGGAATGGGCAATTTCCACCAACCGCTTTCTCATAGCAACGCATATTCCGGGTCGATCCAACATCCTGGCGGACAAACTCAGTCACACCATTCTCACCCCTTACGAGTGGTCTCTCAATACTCAGGTAGCGGAACGCATCTTTGCACAGTGGGGAACTCCTTGTTGCGATCTTTTTGCGTCTCCCTCAAACACCAAGTGCGACAGTTTTTTCGCTCTAATACCTCCTCCCGGAGGTGCCCCAAGAGACGCTCTGGTGCATGCTTGGCCACCCGGTCTTCTTTATGCTTATCCCCCCTTGCCTCTGATGCTCCAAGTTCTTCAGAAAGCCTCTCGGTTGGGGTGCAGAATGATTCTCATTGCTTCATTTTGGCCTCGACAGATCTGGTTCCCTTTCCTAAGGTCTCACTCAGTGAATCCTCCTTGGATTCTAGATCCCATTCCGGATCTGATATTGCATCCATCCCGCTTATCTCCCCCGAATCTGGACAACCTGAAGCTGACCGCTTGGCTGCTCCAGTTCCACTCCTGATCAGGACTCCCGGTATTTTGTCCCCTGTTAAGGCCATCCTGGTGGCAGCTCATAAGCCATCCACTAGGAAAGTCTACCGCAGTAAGTGGAAACTGTTCTCCTTGTGGGCGGAGCGGCAAGGCCTAAACCCCTTCACAGTCCCTCTCCCTTTGGTGCTTGACTTCTTAACCACTCTTTTTAATGATGGTGCCAGCAGTTCCACGGTCAAAGTACAACTTGCGGCAATTTCTCATTATCATATTGGTCATGACTCCAGTCCACTGATGTCTGCCAAATTGTGTAAGATTTTCCTAAGAGGTACATGTTAAGTTGTCAATCTCGCCTTCATTCTTGCTGGATGGGTTCGGAGCCGATCCTCGGCTCCGACTCGGCACTAGCTTTAGCTCGAGAACTCCTTTTACCAGCTCGAGGCAACCCTATATCCCATGATGCAAGGCGGAACTACCTCAGATCTCGTTTGCCGCTTAGCGAAAGAGGTCTCCTTTGCCAGCTGAGGTAAGTTTTTCTTGTTAAATAAGAAAAAAGTTTAGTTAGGGGTTTAATTTCCCTTCAGTGTTAGGTTAGCCTGTATTTAGTACAGCCCACCCTATTCCCTTCCTTTTTAAACTTTTAAAATAGTTTTTCAGTTAAAGTTTTAGTCAGGCCTAGTTCCCCAAGTTATTCCCTTCCTGTGTGTCTGTGTAGGGATTAAGTTGTGTGTTTGTGGGGACTGTTTGTGTATATCCTTTTAGGATGTCTAGGGAAGGCAAGGTCTCAGGCTTCAAGAAGTGTGACCAGTGCTGTCAGAAAATGTCCCTGACAGGCGGTCACACTTCTTGTGTATTGCCTGGGGCCTTTGCACCTGCAGGACTCCTGTGCGTTGTGTCATGCCTTTAGCCAGAGAGTCCTGCAGGAAAGGAGGAACAAACTGATCCTCCGAGGTTTGTTAAAACCTGAAGGTTCTCCTCTAAGCAAGGGCAGGAAAACCTCTTAAGCCACCGAGGCTCAGGCTACAGTGTCCAAGCCTCCTCCGGTGGCTCCGGCCCGTCGGAGCCGATATCGGCTCGGCTGGAGCCGATGCTTCTTCTGCCAGAGTAGTGGGTTCGGTGCGGCGGCTCCGATACCCTGACTACTGTTGCCTTGTCGGCTCGGCTGGAGCCGACACTTTATCAGCATCGGGCCGAGAGATCCTCGGCTCCATCTGGGGTTCAAGGGACTTCGGCTCCGATGGCGCCGGCCCGTAAGAGATCCCGGTCCCCTTGATACTAAGTATTCACTCGGCTCCGGGTCTCCTCTTTTGTCGGAGCGAGTCATCGGAGCCGATCTTGAGATCTTCCAGGCTGTCTGACCACGATTTGGAGAGGGTGGTAAGCAGGCTGTTGAAGTCTCAGGCACTGGCCCAAATGCTCCATAGCCCGTCTCAACAGACTTGGCTACAGCCCCAATTCTTGAGATTCCTCCTCCGACTCCACACCAGAGTTCGGGCCGGAGCTCTTGGGACAGCGACTGTTTCGATGCGGAGCCGATACATCCTTCGGCTCCGTCATCCTCGGCTCCGATCTCCTCCTTGAGACTTTCCTTGGAGGGATCCGGTCGTCGGGTTTCCACTGTCGGCTCCGAGGGGCTAGTGGCATCGGACCCTTGTCCGACCCCGCTCTCCCTCTCGGAGCTTGGTAAGCTCGGCGCCGACATCGGCCTCGAGCCTTCTCTCTCTTGGAGCCGACCATTCCTGTTTCTTCGGAGCGGATGTGTTCACGTCACTCGGGGAGAGGAGCCTTTGAGGTGATGAGGAGTGTCCTGGCCTCTGAGCCTGGTCAACGGTCTATCCCTCTAGCTCCTCCCTCATCAGTGCCTGCAGATGCCTCTTGCCAGCCTCTTGCTCTCAGACCCAGGGATCCATCGCCCCAGGTTTCCCCACTGGGAATTTCCTCCTCTTCCGAGGTTTCTCCTGACCCTGCAGGGGAACCCCCTCGGAAGAGGATGTGTAAGAGGAAACACACAGACTCCCCTGAGTCTACTACATCTGATACCGACTTAGATGAGTCGGAGGGTTCCCCACGGTCCCCTCTGAGGATGTCTCATTTTCAGACATCCTTGAGCTCCTCAAACAGAGGGGAATTGGCCCTCCATTGACCCCTCCGAGGATGAGTCGGTATACCTGGAGGCTTTTAGATCCCGACCCTCCACCTCCTGGGTGTCTCCGCCTTTCGACCCACTCATGCAGGTAGTGGCTCGGAAGGCGTGGGGCTCCAGATTCTGTGGAACCTGTCCCCAGGAGACCATCCAAGTTCATCACGGCCCCTTCGGACAAACAGTTCCTGTCCAAAGGTGTGTCTGTGGATGCTATGGTGGTGGCGGCCACTAAGAAGGAACTGGCGGATCCTTCAGTACCTGTCCATCCTCCTAATAAGGATTCTAGGACCATGGACAGGTATGGAAAGCGGATGTTTTCTTCAGCGAACTTTGCAATGCGTTCGCTGAATTACCTTTGTCACTTCACCAGGCTTCAACGAGATATTCTCAAGGAACTGGGAGAAGTAGTCCAGGATCCTTCAGCTGCTGGGGCTCAGGAAAAGATTGCCTCTCAGCTAGCTATCCTGAATTGATATCTAACTCCTCCATGCGGCTCATATCCTATGCAGCCGATGGAGCAGGGCCGCAGGCACAGGTGTTGCTCTTAGACGCCAAGCCTGGATGCGGCTGTGTAATTTTGGACCCTTTAAGGCGTCCTTCACCAACACCCCTTTGACGGTTCGGCTTTGTTCGGACCTCAGGTGAAGGATACTTTGACCAGATGTGAACAAGGCGGTAAAACTCTTTCTGCCGTTGGAGTCCAGTTTTCCACTCCTTCTAGACCATATCCCAAGGGTCAGAAGGGGAAGATGTGGTTCCGTAAAGCCCAAGGAGCTACACGGACACACGTGGTCAGTTTACCCCTAGAGGCAGAGGGGTAACAATAATAGGCCGCCCTAGAGGCAGGGGGTCCTCAGAACCAGGGCAACAGGGAGCCTCTTCCTGAGAAGCCCTTTCAGCATCCCTGAGGTGTTGCCCGACTGTCCACCCTTGGAGGCAGTCGGGAAGAATTTCGCTGTACCCAGTAGCCTGGCAATCCCTATCACAAGAGAAGTGGGTACAGTCGATTATATCCGAGGGTTACAAAATCCCTTGAAAGGTTTCCCGTACCTCTACAATCCCTTCCAGACATCTCACCCGGTCAAAGGGATTTGGCAAAACAGGAAGTTTCAAAACTCCTGGGAAAAGAGCCATCCAAACAGTGCCGGCAGACCAAGTAGGATCCGGCTTCTACTCAAGATTCTTTTGGTCCCCAAAAGGACGGAGATTGGAGACCAATACTAGACCTAAGCAGACTAAACAAGTCTGTCAAAAGGCAAGATTCCGGATGGTCACGCTGCAATCCATTCTGCCCTTTCTGGGCAAGGACAACTGGATGTGCTCGATAGACCTTCAGGATGCGTACTATCATATAAAGATTCACAGACGCTCCAGAAGGTTTCTCCGCTTCGCTGGGAGCCAGTCATTACCAATTCAGAGCACTGCCCTTTGGCCTCACTTCAGCCCCCAGAGTGTTCACCAAATGCATGGCGGTGGTCACAGCTCACCTGAGACGCCGAGGATTCCAAGTGTTTCCTTATTTGGACGACTGGCTCCTCTCCGCCACCTCCAAGGATCAGCTTCTTGGTCCAGAGACTACACCTTACAGCTTTGCAAGAGTCTAGGAATTTCGTGAATTTGAAAAATCCTCTCTGCTGCCTTGCCAATCTATCACCTTTATAGGCAGAGTTAGATACCGTCAAAATGTTAGCCAGACTAACAAATCAAAGGATTCTGGACATCCAGAAATTTGTTCAGCTTCTGTTACAAAGCAACAAGGTCAAAGCCAGGTTTGTCTTGAAGGTTCTAGGCCTAATGGCTGCAGCCATTGTTCTTCTTCCACTTGCTCGCTTCCACATCGCCTCCTGCAGTGGATGTTGTTCACGCAGTGGTCGTACCACGATCTGCCCATGAGACACGAGATCTTAGTGACACAGTCTTGCAGGGCTCATCTACGATGGTGGGTATCTTCCCCTCTTCTTCATCAGGGCCGACCATTTGTTCCCCCTCCAGTTGCCACAGTCACCACGGATGCCTCTCTGATCGGGTGGGGGCATTATCAGGGCAGGATGGTCCACGGACGTGGCAACCCATAGAATACCACCTGCACATAAATGTCCTGGAGATGAGAGCAGTGCTTTTAACGTTGCAAGCCCTCGACTTTCTTCCCACAGGGACTATTGCAGTACAGACGGACAACATGTCCGTGGTCTGGTACATCAACAAACAGGCGGAACCAGGTCCTATCCCTTATGTCGAAGCTCTCAGACTTTGGCAATGGGCGATCTCTTCTCAGCGGTTTCTGATAGCAACGCACATCCCCGGCAGGTCCAACCTATTGGCGGACAGGCTAAGCAGATCTATTCTGATGCCTCACGAGTGGTCTCTCAATCAGTCTGTAGTGGATCAGATTTTTTCTGAAGTGGGGCACCCTTGTTGCGATCTTTTGCTACACCTCAAAACAGCAAGTGCCCAGATTACTTCACACTATTTCCTCTTCCAGGCCAACCCTTGAGAGACTCTCTAACCCAGGATTGGCCTCGGGGACTTCTTTATGCTTTTCCTCCCTTTCCATTGATTCCACAAGTCATTCAGAAAGCCACCGTTTGAGAGCCAAATTGATCCTCATTGCTCCATATTGGCCTCGACAAATTTGGTTTCCGTCTCTACATCATCACCTTCTGGTGCAGCCCTGGCATCTGGACCCAGTTCGGATCTTTTGATCCACCAGTCGGGTCAGCAGCACCGAGCCATTCATTCTCTCAACCTCACTGCTTGGTTGCTCCACTTCCTTCCTAGCCAGGCTACCAATGATTTCTGACTCAGTCAGAGTCATTTTAGTGTCTTCTTTTAAGTCGTCCACTAGAACTGTTTATGCTAGCAAGTGGCGCCGTTTTTCTATTTGGGCAAACGCCAGAAATATTGATCCTTTCACCGCTCCTATACATTCTGTTTTGGATTTCCTGGCGGAGGTTTTTCATTCGGGATCGTCATCATCTACAGTCAAAGTACAAATGGCTGCTATTTCCAAATTTCATGTTGGCTTGCAGGACAATAACATCATGTCTCATAAGTTATGCAAAGCCTTTTTGAGAGGAGTTTTTCTCCTAAAACCGCCTGTGAAACATCCTCCTCCGCAATGGGATCTGAACTTAATGTTGGCATCCCCAATTCTACCTCCTTTCGAACCGTCTGCCACGTGTTCTTTAAAGTTGTTGACATGGAAAACTATATTTTTGCTGGCTGTTACTTCTGCAAGAAGAGTTTCTGAGATTCAGGCCCTCTGTACTCGTTCACCTTATCTGGTGTTTCATAAGGATAGGGTTTTGCTCAGAACTAACCCTTCCTTTCTTCCCAAGGTTGTATCTCAAGCCAATATTAACCAATCTATTGATCTACCAGTTTTCTTTCCTAACTATTCTGACAGAGCTGAACAGAAGCTACATTTTTTGGATGTTCACAGTCAGCTCAGGTACTACTTACATAGGACTAAACAAGTTAGAAAATCAGACCAATTGTTTGTCTCCTATGCAGGAAACAGGTTGGGTCTTCCAGTATCTAAAGTGACCTTATCTAGATGGTTGACTTCCACCATTTCCTATGTGTACTCTCTAAGGGGCAAACAACTATCTTCTAAGCCAAAAGCACATTCGACCAGGAGTCTATCCACTTCTGTAGCCTTTCAGGATAGACTTCCCATTGACACTATTTGTGCAGCAGCTACTTGGGCCACGCCTCATACCTTTGTGTCTCATTACAAGTTGGATTTGGCCTCCAGAGATAGGGCCAGTTTTGGTTCCACTGTTCTCAAGAGTCTGTTCCATTGAGCCACCGGGATACAGGTGCTAGGACGTGGTCCCATCCAGCAAGAATGAAGCGAGATTGACAACTTAACATTTAGAAGTTATGTACCTACCATAACGTTCCATGTTAGTTGTCTTCTCGCCTTCTTTCTTAAGGTCCCTCCCTCCTTCCCCTGGCCTGGACAGATCTTGGAGAGTTCCTATTAGATTGCTTCCTCTGGAGCATTGTTATGAGGACTTCTTTTAGGAACCATGGTTCCTAATTATATTAGGATAAGTCTTTAGCAGGGTTAGTTAGCTGCCAAACGAGATCTGAGGTAGTTCCGCCTTGCATCATGGGATATAGGGTTGCCTCGAGCTGATAAAAGGAGTTCTCGAGCTAAAGCTAGTGCCGAGTCGGAGCCGAGGATCGGCTCCGAACCCATCCAGCAAGAAAGAAGGCGAGAGAAGACAACTAACATGGAATGTTATGGTAGGTACATAACTTCTAATTTTCTTCTCAGGCCCCCTGTAAAGCAAGCGGTTCCTCCTTGGGACCTTTCTTTAGTCCTCCAGGCCTTGACCGCCCCCCCTTCGAACCGGCGGCTACGGTAGAGCTGAAATTCTTATCTTTCAAGACCACCTTTTTAGTAGCCATTACTTTGGCCAAGAGAGTCTCAGAGCTTCAAGCATTATCAGCTAAACCTCCTTACTTGGTCTTTCATCCGGACCGTGTTTACCTCAGGACCAACCCGTCCTTTCTTCCTAAGGTAGCTTCTGAAGCAAACATTAATCAATCCATTAACCTCCCTGTTTTCTTTCCTAAATATCAAAACAAGGGTGAATACAAGCTTCATTCCTTAGATGTTCACAGGCAACTTAGATTTTATCTAAACAGGACGGCCGGTCATAGGCAATCCGACCAGTTGTTCATTTCCTTTGCTAAATTTAATTTGGGCAAGCCAATTTCTAAAGTCTCATTATCTCGCTGGATTTCACAATGTATCTTATTGGTTTATCAAGCTTCTGGAAGGCCCGCACCGGAGGGTGTACATGCCCATTCAGCCCCGTCAGTCTCTACCTCGGCCGCCTTTAAGGCTAGGATTCCTCTAGATGATATTTGTGCAGCAGCCACTTGGGCTTCATCTCATACCTTTATTTCCCACTACAAGTTGGATCTTACATCTAGGGGTAGAGCATCCTTTGGCTCCGCGGTGCTCCGGAATATCCTTCCATGATGGCCGCCCAAGATTCAGGTAGCTGGGGACTCCGTCCCACAGGTTACAGACAAATGAATCTCCTACTTCAGATTTAGAAGTTATGTACTCACCATAACGTTCCATCTGAGTAGGTGTATTCATTTGTCTGCAACCATCCCGCCCTCCTATCCCCCTGGCCTTTTCAGTTTCCTACATATGATGTGTTACCCTTCTCAGGGTGTTCATGCTGTTGGCAAACTCGATCTGAGGTCATGTAGGGAGAGCAGGGCATTATGGGTGAGGGGTGGAGCTGAGAGCTCGGATCCATAGTTGATAAACCATGCCGGTTCGGATCCGATATCGGATCCATAACCCACAGGTTGCAGACAAATGAATACACCTACTCAGATGGAACATTATGGTGAGTACATAACTTCTAAGTTGTCCTGCCTCAGGCAGCCCTTTGGTCGGCCGGATTCCAAAGTCTGGGTCTGGCCTCGGCTGATGTCGCACTTTCCCCGACGTCAGAGTGTCTGGGGTATAAAAGCATCAGCCGACGCCATTTTCCTCAGTCTTTCTTGCCGGTGCCGAAGCAGAAGCTGTTCGCAAGTGCCGGTCGGTCAGATCCAGAGATTTCAGCTACCGAAGACTTCGAAAAAAGCTAAGTACCCCGTTGGGGACTCTTTCTTGCCTCAGCCGATGTCAGACAAACTAAATAATTGTTTAACTTGTGGGAAACAAATACCTCATAAGGATTTCCATTCTTACTGCCTTCCTTGCTTAGGCCCAGACCACGACGTATCAGCTTGTTTAGCCTGTGCCTCCTTCAACCGACGGACTCTTAAACGTCGGTCGGAGTTTGCAGAGGAGTTTTTTGGAACCGCTTTTGCATATAAAATGCCGTCGGAGACTCCGACTTCGCATATGGTCAAAAAACGCAAGGAAAAGGACCGACACTCGCGGCCCGCGGTTTCGGCTGAAACCACGGCTAGGCCTACCGCGAGTGTCTCGGTTTCGGCTGAAACCGAGTCCACGGCTATTCCTACTACCGAAACCATACCTTCGACCACTGAGGCCAGAGAGGGCCCCGGCTGAGTCGGCTTCAGAACTCCCTACCGAAGCTAGTGTTCAGGATTTGTCCGACACCATACCTTTGGACATTTCTACCCCTGCACGTGGGGCAGCTAGGCCCCCAGCTTCTATGTCTATTAAGGCCTTCTCCAGGGCTAAAGCTGCCAAACTTTCAAAAGCTTTGCCTGCCAAATCTACATCCCAGAGGCCTTCCTCTAGTTCTCAGATCCTCAGTCTTGCTGAGGACCTTATCTCCTTAATTAGGGGTTCCCAACCTCACCCAGACGGGGCCTCCCAACCTCCTCCAGACAAAAGGCCCAGGACTGACCCCTCTGAACCTCACTCCTCAGATTACTCCACGGATGGATCTGATTTGTCAGACCACCAGGAAGGGGCCTACTCGCCTTATGAGGATTCAGATGCAGAAGAATCTATCCTTGCCTCCCCTGAAGAAGTTTCCTTTGGGGAGACTTTACACTCCATGAGAGAACACTTTCAATGGCAGGATCAGGATTTCTCTGATTCTAGAAAAAGATTAAGGACCTTTTTGCATTTACCCCAGCATAGGCCCTTAGCTATACCTCCGGTTCTAACTGTAATTGATGATGTGTACAATGATGTCAGTACTGCACCTGATTCACTTCCTCCGGCCCCCGCCAAACCTGACAGATATTACAGTGTCCCGGATTCTCACTTCCACCTGTATAAAGCCCATGCTGCAGACCCAGAATCTATTTCTCAGGGCCCTAAAGGGGTTGCAGCTACTGCCAAAAATCCCTACCCTCTGAAAGAGAGTCTAGAGCATTAGAGAGATGGGGAAAAAAGGTTTATACATCTGCTACTCTTTCTGCCAGGGCATTAAACTGTCAATTCCATATGATACAGTACCAAGAATTTTTGTTAGATCAGCTAAATAAGAAACTTTCTTCACCTGAACCCTTAGACCGTAAATCCCTTCAGGATTTGGTACACAACTCACAACAGGTCAGTAATCATTTCTTAAAATGTGGCTATGATGCACTGGAGGCTTCATTTAGATCAGCTATGACTGGGGAAGTAATTCGGAGGCATGCCTGGCTGAAGGAGCAATCTTTGCCAGACCATGTCAAGGCTGAACTCCTCGATGCTCCAATGGAGAAACAACATTTATTTGGCTCCCCTGCACAGGAGATTCTAAAGAAGGTTGAAGAAAAAGCAAAATCTGTGCAAACAGTTAAAGATTTCCTGCAAGTTCAACCTCCGAGGTTTAGCAGAAACTGGCCTACAAAGAATTGGTCCTTTCCAGACTCCTCCAGAGCACAGAGAGGCAGAAACAGGCGCCCTAGAGGCAGAGGTCAATCCAAGGGCCCCTACAGAGGCCGTCAGTGGCAGCCTGCCAACCAGAGGAGTAGTGCAACAGCTACAACTACTACCACTACTACAGGACAGACCCAATGACTTGACTCTGATTCCGCCTACCAGGGATCAACTGGAAGCACCCTTGGGCAGAAAGCTGGCTTTATTCTCGAAAAACTGGCATTGCATTACAAAGGATACATGGACATTGCAAATAATAGACAAAGGATACAGGTTTCACTTCCATACTTTGCCAAAAAGAGGCGGAATGCCAAACCTTCCACCAAACCAGAAGGCAGAGGCTTTAAGACAAATCAGCAAGTTACTTCAGATGAAAGCTATAGAAAGGGTACTATCTACAGAACAAGGCCAAGGATTTTACTCCAGACTATTTCTTGTGCCAAGAAAAGAAAACCAATGGAGGCGTATACTCGACCTGTCCGCACTGAACACTTATCTCATTGTGCCAAAATTCAAAATGCTGACCCTACAGCAACTTCTTCCCATGTTGGGCAAGGAGTCTTGGCTGGTGACTCTAGATCTCAAGGAGGCATACCTGCACGTCCCTCTCTGACCAGATTGCAGAAGACACCTCAGATTTCTTGCAAGATCAGAGCATTATCAATTCTCAGCATTGCCCTTTGGCTTATCTACTGCGCCCAGAGTATTCACGAAATGCCTGGCATCAGTAATGGCACACTGCAGACTTCAGGGAATTCAAATTTATCCATACCTGGACGACTGCCTAATACAAGCGGACAACAAGAAAAAATTGTTAAAGGACTTGGCCTATGCCATACACCTGCTACAAACCTTGGGATACACAGTCAACATCCAAAAGTCAAGACTAGTGCCATCCCAAAGGATAACCTTTTTGGGTGCGGATCTGGACACAATCACTCAGATGGCTTTTCTCACAGAAGAAAAACAAAAACAACTTCCAGATTACTTCATGACTCTGACAAGACAAACACAGCTTACTGCAAGGAAAGTCCTGCAGGCCCTGGGTTACATGGCATCCTGCATAATTTTAATTCCTCATGCCAGGTTGCATATGAGGAAATTACAATGGTACCTAAGGAATGTATGGTCTCAACACAGTCACAGTCTAGAAACCATGATACAAATCATTCCATGCCTTCAAAAGGAATTCCTGTGGTGGGCTCAGGCCTGCCAGTCCAACAGAGGGTTGCCTTTCAACAAACCAAAAACAAGGCAGACCATCACCACGGACGCCTCAGACCGAGGATGGGGAGCACACATTGAGGACAAATGTATCCAAGGCCTATGGCCTCAAGGGCAGCTAAGCATGCACATAAACCAAAAGGAAATGCTGGCAGTAAGGCATGCAATCGAGGCATTCAGACCGTTCCTCCAGCAAGGGCATCTGTTAATACGGGCAGACAACACCACGGTCATGTGGTACATAAACAGGGAAGCACACATTCCTACCCTCTATGCCGGATGGCTATGAATCTGTAGAACCTATGCCTGAATCTCAATATCCAGCTGCAGGCCAAATTCGTACCAGGAATAGAGAATACACTAGCAGACAGCTTAAGCAGAACTACCATGGATGCACACGAATGGATGCTGCATCCAGACATCTTCAAACTCATAACAAAGAAATGGGGAATCCCAGAGATAGATCTGTTCGCCTCCCCACTCAACCACCAACTGAAGAAATTCTGCTCAAGGACATACCACCCACAAGCCTGGAGGGTGGACTCTCTCTCTTTCAGCTGGAATGCCCTAACAGTATATGCCTTTCCACCTCTCCCATTGATGTACAAAGTTCTACTGAAGATCAGGGAGGAACAGCCAAAAGTCATACTAATAGCTCCGGACTGGCCAAGACAACATTGGTACCCGCTATTAAGAAGCATGTATCAGGCAAACTCATGGCCTCTTCCACTATGGCCTCTTCTTCTAACGCAGAACAATTTCAAGACCCTGCATCCCAACTTGAAAACATTGCAGCTAACTGCCTGGAAGATTCCTTAAAGCCCAACCAAACCGTTTTATCTCAGAGGGTGAAGGACATTATCCTGGAGGCTCGCAGACCTTCCACAAGAAAGACATACTCAGCTAAATGGAAGAGATTTCTCATTTGGAGCGCATCAAAGGGCACAGATGTCACAGTGGCAAACCTAGCACACATCCTAGAATACTTAGCAGAATTGTTCCACAATGGCCTGTCTTATTCATCCATTAAGATTCATGCTTCAGCAATTTCAGCAGAATACAATATGGATCCACCTATCTTCTCACACCCTCTTCTCAGACAATTTTTGAGAGGGATCAAAATCTTAAACCTCCAAGAAGACTCCCCCCCCCCCACCTGCATGGGATCTCAATTTTGTGCTGGAAAAACTGACACTACCTCCTTTTGAACCAGCAGCATCAGCAGACCTCCAGTTTTTATCTTGGAAAACTGCATTCCTTCTGGCAATCACTTCAGCAAGAAGAGTATCTGAGTTACAGGCATTAATGGCAGTGCAGCCTTTTCTTATTTTTCACCAGGATAGAGTGTCACTGAGAACCAATCCTACTTTCATGCCAAAGGTGGTATCTAGGGTATCCTTGACCCAAGCTATTCACTTGCCTACGTTCTTCCCTAACCCACAGAACAAAGGGGAAAAACTATGGCACACCTTGGATATACACAGACAACTACGCTACTATTTGGACAGAACTAAAACTAACAGAAAAACTGACCAACTTTTTGTAGCATATGCAACTGGGGTGCAAGGAAGAGCAATTTCCAAACAGACAATTTCAAAATGGATAGGAAATTGCATTCGTTTTTGCTACTCCTTTCATGGAGAGACAGTTCCTGAAAATATCAGGCCTCACTCCACAAGGGCCACAGCCACCACTACAGCTTTCCTACAAGGGGTGGCTACCAAGGACATTTTAGAAGCTGCTACTTGGAGCTCCATGCATACATTTGCCAAGCATTACAATCTACCTTTATACTCCAGATCCCGAGCAGGGTTTGCAACTGCAGTACTGCAGGGGATCTTAACTACACCATAATTCTCTTAGTACGTCCTCCCCCAGATTGGCTATGGTATTCTACCCATATGTTATGACTGCAGATGCATCCTTGAAGGACATAGTACAGTTTTGTACCTACCATAAATGTAGATGTCCGATAGGTATGCATCTGCAGTCAGGATTACCCACCCTCCTTCCCCTCTGTGGTATTCCTAGGGTGCTTACCCCTCTTTCAGCTAGCTGGGGGAATCTATTATGGTGTATTTGTTTGTTTGTTTATATATGTATATAATTTGCAAATGTTTGGAACTTTTCAGCCTTTATCCAAATTTAGCCTTCCTAGAGGGCACCTGGCATCTGGGGTAAGAAAAACTGAGGAAAATGGTGTTGGCTTATGCTTTTATACCCCAGACACTCTGACGTCGGGGAAAGTGCGACATCAGCCGAGGCCAGACCCAGACTTTGGAATCCGGCCGACCGAAGGGCTGCCTGAGGCAGGACAACCCATATGTTATGACTGCAGATGCATACCTATCGGACATCTACATTTATGGTAGGTACAAAACTGTACTTTATGTGGTACATAAACAAGCAGGGAGGAACACATTCTTACCCCCTATGCAGACTGGCCATGTCACTTTGGAACATGGCCATGGACTTACAAATGGAACTACAAGCACAGTACTTGCCAGGCAAGGAAAACACGCTGGCAGACAACCTAAGCAGGAATATGACAGATCCACACGAATGGAAGTTGCATCCAAAAGTTTTTACAGAAATAATCCAAGAATGGGGAAGGCCAGACATAGATCTCTTTGCCTCCCACAAAAATCATCAATTGACAAAATTCTGCTCAATGATCTTCCATCCAAAGGCCTGGAGAGTGGATGCTCTCTCTTTCAGTTGGACATCAATGACAGTTTATGCCTTCCCGCCTCTTCCTCTGCTGCCCAAAGTCCTATTGAAGACCAGAGCAGACGGACCAAAGATGATCCTCATTGCTCCGGACTGGCCAAGGCAACACTGGTACCCACTCCTGAGGAGCCTGACGCATTCCCCACCATGGACCCTGCCTCTAATGCCTCTTCTTCTGACTCAGCACAGCTTCAAAACTCTTCACAGTCAGCTAAAAACACTCAATCTAGCCGCATGGAAGATTCCTTAGCATCACAGCAGGCCCTACTCTCCAAGGAGGTGCAGGATGTCATTTTGGAGGCCAGAAGGCCATCAACTAGAAAAGCTTACTCCACAAAATGGAAATGTTTTTGCATCTGGAATGAGAAAAAGGGCCAGGACCCTGGAAAACTGAATTTACCTCAAATACTACAATATTTGGCGGAACTGCTTAGCAGTGGACTTTCGTTCTCCTCCATCAAAATCCATGCCTCAGCCATTTCTGCAGAATACAACACTGATCCACCTTTATTCTCTCACCCTCTCTCAAGACAGTTCCTCAGAGGGGCTAAGAATTTAAGACCTCCAAGGAAACAACCAATACCTGCTTGGGATCTTAATTTCATTCTGGAAAAACTGACCTTGCCTCCTTTTGAGCCAGCTGCCTCATCAGATTTGCAATATTTGTCCTGGAAAACAGCTTTCCTTCTGGCTATCACTTCAGCTCGTAGAGTTTCAAAACTACAGGCTCTCATGGCTGTCCAGCCTTTTATCATCTTCCATCAGGACAGAGTTTCCTTACGAACCAACCCGTCCTTTATGCCTAAAGTGGTATCCAGGGTAGCTTTAAATCAGGCCATACATTTACCTACTTTTTATCCTAATCCTCAAAACAAGGGGGAGAGATTACTACATTCCTTGGACATCCACAGACAACTGCGTTACTATTTGGACAGAACAAAGCCTTTCAGAAAAGCAGAACAGCTCTTTGTGGCCTATGCGGTAGGAGTTCAAGGAAAGCCAATTTCCAAACAGACAATCTCAAAATGGATAGCACACTGCATACGCTTTTGCTATTCTTTTCATGGCAAAACTGTACCTACAGGCATTAGAACCCATTCCACCAGGGCCACAGCCACCTCTGCAGCCTTCCTCAGAGGAGTACCTACTAAGGATATTTTGGAAGCAGCCACTTGGAGCTCTGTGCATACCTTCTCCAAGCACTACAACCTACCATTATACTCCAAATCTAGAGCAGGCTTTGCCACTGCAGTCTTGCAGGGCATTTTGGCTCCTCCTAGTTCCACCTAGTGCCTACCACCCCTTTCTTAGCTTTGGGATTCTACCTATCTGTTATGACTGCAGCTGTAATCACGATGAACATAGTACAGTTTTGTACCTACCATAAATGTAGATGTTCGAGTGCTAATACAGCTGCAGTCCAGGTTTCCCTCCCTCCTTCCCCTCTAGGGGATGTCCTTCAAGGATGCATCTGCAGTCCTTACAAATGGGTTGTCCTGTCGTCAGGCAGCCCTTCGGTCGGCCGGATTCCAAAGTCTGGGTCTGGCCTCGGCTGATGTCGCACTTCACCCGACGTCATAGCTGCAGTTATTCGGGTATAAAGGTATCAGCCGACGCCATCTTCCTCAGTCTTTCTTGCCACGTGGCGCCCGAAGCAGAAGCTGTTCGCAAGTGCCGGTCGGTCAGAACCAGAGATTACTACAAGCAAAAATTATTCAGCAAAATGGAAAAGGTATCTCATTTGGAGTACTACAAAAGGAGAAAATGTGTCACTGGTAAACATAGCTAACATCCTGGAATACTTGGCAGAGCTCTTCCACAATGGCCTGTCCTATTCTTCCATTAAGATTCACGCATCAGCTATTTCAGCTGAATACAACTTGGATCCTCCAGTCTTCTCTCATCCTCTGCTCAGGCAGTTTCTGAGAGGAATTAAAAATGTAAAACCACCTAGAAAGCCACCATTGCCAGCATGGGACTTGAACTTTGTGCTAGAAAAGTTGACACTCCCTCCTTTCGAGCCAGCAGCAACAGCAGAATTACAGTACTTATCATGGAAAACTGCTTTCCTGCTTGCAATCACTTCAGCAAGAAGGGTTTCTGAACTACAGGCATTAATGGCAGTACAACCCTTCCTGATCTTCCATCAAGATAGTGTCCATGAGAACTAATCCTACTTTTATGCCAAAGGTGGTCTCCAGGGTATCTTTAAACCAGGCTATCCACCTACATACATTCTTCCCCAACCCACAGAACAGGGGAGAAAGACTGTTGCATACCTTGGATGTGCATAGACAATTACGTTACTACCTGGACAGAACCAAGAGCAATAGAAAATCTGACCAGCTACTGGTAGCATATGCAACAGGAATGACAGACAATCTCTAAGTGGATAGGAAATTGCATTAGATTTTGTTACTCTTACCATGGGAAGAAAACTCCAGAAAACATCAGACCTCACTCTACAAGGGCTACAGCCACTACCACAGCTTTTTTACGAGGAGTGGCTACCAAAGACATTTTAGAGGCTGCTACTTGGAGCTCCGTGCATACATTTGCCAAGCATTATAATTTACCCTTATACTCCAGATCCCGAGCAGGTTTTGTCTTAACTACACCATAATCTTATTACTCCTCCTCCCCCAGTTTGGCTATGGTATTCTACCCATTTGTAAGGACTGCAGATGCATCCTTGAAGGACATGGTACAGTTTTGTACCTACCATAAATGTAGATGTCCGATAGGCATGCATCTGCAGTCAGGATTACCCACCCTCCTTCCCCTCTGAGGTACTCCTAGGGTATTTACCCATCTTCTAGCTAGCTGGGGGAATCTATTATGGCGTATTTGTTTGTATGTATGTATATACATGTTTATTTTTATTTGCTCTCTATTATTTGGAAACTTTTGCAATTATCCAAATTTAGCCTTCCTAGAGGGCACCTGGCATCTGGGGCAAGAAACACTGAGGAAGATGGCGTCGGCTGATACCTTTATACCCGAATAACTGCAGCTATGACGTTGGGTGAAGTGCGACATCAGCCGAGGCCAGACCCAGACTTTGGAATCCGGCCGACCGAAGGGCTGCCTGACGACAGGACAACCCATTTGTAAGGACTGCAGATGCATGCCTATCGGACATCTACATTTATGGTAGGTACAAAACTGTACTTTTTCTTTTATGGTGTATTTGCAACTACTGTTTTTTGATTATATTGCATTGCATTATTGCATAATTTTATGTATTGCCTTCCTTCTGGGGGCACCTGACATCTGGGGCAAGAAAAACTGAAGAAAATGGCGTCGGCTGGTTCTTTTATACCCCTGTCGCACTGACGTCAGGGATGAAGTGACGACAACCGACGCCGGACCTAGACTTTGGAATTCGGCCGACCGAGGACCCACCTGATGGCAGGAGAACCCATCTGTTATGACTGCAGCTGTATTAGCACTCGAACATCTACATTTATGGTAGGTACAAAACTGTACTTTGGCGGTTTTGTGCCTTATTCAGTGCCTGAACTATTCGTTGCTGGGCTATTTTTGCAGCTAATTACTTTCGTACTCGTTCTGTGTACTCCAAAATAGCTTCGTTAAGCCATCTGACTACCATTTTTCCGAAAAAACGTTAAGGATAAAGACAGAGACAGACCGCATAGGTCCAAAACTGCTGACGACGCTTCCGTTAAGCTAGTCGCCTGTCTGCCAGTACTCAGTGAGGCGCTTTCGCAGCCCCTGATACCCGCTACATCTGATTCGCAGGCCTCTACTGAGACCCATTCGGAGTCCGGTATGCCGCAAGATGCTTCTACGATTATGGAACCTGCGGATGTCTCTGTCTTGGATGGATCCGGAGCCGCTGTGCAGGCACCAGCTTCTGAGGGTGTATTCAGGCCTATAGACATTCATATTAAACCGACCCCATCATTTTCATCCAGGCCTAAAACTCGCCCCATGCCTAGAAAACTGATGACCGAACCGCAGGCTCAGGCCCGTATGTCTAAAAAACAAATGCTTAGAATGGCTGAAGACGTCATTACCTTAATTAGGGGAAGCCAGCCTTCCCCTTCTTAGAGACCTAGAACTGATTTTCTTTCTGATTCTTCTGATCAGGAATCTGATTTTTCTGCTCGTTCTGATTACCAGGATTTGCCCTTGTCTACTTAATGAGGATTCTGATGCAGAGGATTCCATTTCCTCTGCTTCCCCTCCAGAAGATTTTTTTTTCAGTGAAACCTTGCACACTCTTAGGGAGCATTTCCGCTGGGAAAGCTAGGATTACTCTGACGATTACTCTGACTCCAAAAAGAGATGTAGGGAATTCTTACTCCTACCTCAACACAGGCCTTTAGCTATCCCTCCTGTTCTGGACATTGTAGATGATGCTTTCTTGGAATCTAGCCTTTCCCCAGACACTTTGCCTCCAGCTCCCAGAAAACCTGACTGGTATTACAGAGTACCTAACTCTCACAAGTTCCTCTTCAAGAATCCTTCTTTGGATCCAGAGACCATTTCCCAACGACCAAAAGGTATTATGGCTACTGCTGCCAAAAATCCTACCCCTTCTGATAGAGATTCTGGAGCCTTAGACAGATGGGGTAAGAAGTATACACTTCTGCTACTTTGTCCATTAGGGCTTTAAATTGCCAGTTTCATATGTTAAAGTATCAGAAGCATGTTATGGGGCTACTTAAACAGAAGATTATGTTGATTCCTGACCGTACTGAACACAAAGAATTACAGGATTTAATGCATTCTGCAGAACAAGTTGGTTTTGATGCGTTAGAATCATCTTGCAGGGCTGCTGCTTGGCTTAAGGTAGAAAACTTGCCAGATCATGTAAAAGCTAAATTATTGGATGCTCCCTTTAACCAAGACTGCCTTTTTGGCAACAAAGCAGAAGTCCTCAAAAGGATAGAGAAAAAAGCTAAATCTATGCAAACTGTTAAAGATTTCCTACAAGTACAGCCTTCCAGATTCAGCAGGCATTGGCCTTCAAAGAACTGGCCCTTTCCAGTCCAAACCCAGGAACAGCAGACCACCTAGGCTACAGTCTCAGGCTACACACAGACCTAAGCAGTGGGAGGCTCCCACTTCCAAAGCAGGGAGTAGTAAGCCACCCCCCCATGGAAAAATGGCACAATGACTTAAACTTAACCCTTCCAAGCCCTGCTCTACTACCTGCTCCCTTAGGAGGAAAGCTTGCCCTGCATGCAAAAAACTGGGAACTCATTACCCACGACAGATGGGTTTTGAACATACTTTCCCAAGGATACCGATTCTGCTTCCACACCCTACCAACACCAAATGGTTTGCCAGACCTACCCTCCAAATCAGTGGGCAGTGTCCCAACAGCAGGTTCTCTCTCTCTTCTCAATATCAGGACTATTTAGCCTGTCCCAGCAGAACAAAGGGGACAAGGTTTTTATTCAAGACTTTTTCTGGTACCCAGAAAAGACAACTCCTGGCGCCCTATCCTGGACCTCTCTATTCTCAACACCTTTCTGGTAGTTCCAAAATTCAAAATGCTAACTCTGCAACAGCTTCTTCCCATGCTAGCCAAGGATGCCTGGCAACCCTAGACTTAAAGGAAGCTTGCCTGCACATCCCAATAAGGGAATATTGCAGAAAATACCTAACGCTTCATCTCCATGCACTGTCAGTTCTCTGCACTTCCCTTTTGCTTATCTAATATGCCCAGGGTATTCACAAAGTGTCTAGCTCCAGACATTGCATTTTGCAGGCAGAGAAATATTCAAATTTACCCATACTTGAACGATTGTCTGATTCAGGCAGAAAGCCAGGACTTGATATTACAACACCTGGCATTCGTTAAGAAACTTCTAACCTCACTGGGGTACACCATCAATGGAAAGAAATATCACCTAGTACCCTGCCAACAGATTGTATTCCTGGGAGCAAGTTTGAACACAACTTCTCAGATGGCATTCCTCACTCCAGAGAAACAAGTTTATTTGACAACCTACTTCAAACTATTGGCCCCAAAACCCCGGCTATCTGCAAGGAAAATACTGCAAGCCCTGGGGTTCATGGCCTCTTGCATTTTACTAATTCCATATGCAAGACTGCATATGAGGAAACTCCAATGGTATCTAAAAGGCCTATGGTGTCAACATTCTCAGGACCTGGAAACAATGATTTCTATCATTCCTTGTATCAAGACAAGAGTTCCTCTGGTGGGCAGAGGCCTGCTACCACAACAAGAGACTCCCTTTCACTCTACCCCCTGCTGCCCAAACCCAAACAACAGACGCATCAGACTATGCATGGGGGGCTCACATGGCAGGGCAGTGCATTCAGGGCAAATGGAACCCGAGACAGATGCACCTGCATATCAATCAGAAAGAAATGTTTGCTGTACAGAATGCTCTGACAGCCTTCAAAGACCGTATTCTTCCAGGACAACTATTGGTAAAGACGGGCAACACCACAGTTATGTGGTACATAAACAAGCAGGGGGGAACCCACTCGTACCCTCTCTGCAGACTAGCCATGGCTCTGTGGAACACAGCTTTGAGTTATCAAGTACACCTGCAAGCTCAATTCCTGCCAGGCATACTAAATTCACTGGCAGACTACTTAAGCAGAAATCTCATGGACCCACACAAATGGAAACTAGAACCCAGATATTCAACCTTTTGAGGAACAAATGGGGGACTCCAGAGGTAGACCTGTTTGCCTCCCCTCAGAACTACCAGTTGAACAAATTCTGCACAAGAACTTCCCACAGCCAAGCTTGGAAAGTGGATGCCCTGTCCTTTATCTGGGAAAGCCTCTCATTTTATGCCTTTCCCCCTCTGCCTCTCCTCTCGAAGGTTCTACTAAAGATCAAACAGGACAAGCCAAGGACAATACTGATTGCACCAGACTGGCTGCGCCAGCACTGGTACCCCCTCTTGCGCAGTATGGCATGGCTACAACCATGGCACCTGCCTCAGACCCCTTCCCTGCTGATCCAGCAGGTGAGCCAGATTCTGCACCCACAGCTTCAAACCCTGAACCTTGCAGCCTGGCTAATTCCTTGAACTCTCCCTTAGCATCCCTCAGTAAGCAAGGTACTGGATGTCATTCCGCAGGCAAGGAGGCCTAGTACTAGAAAAGATACTGTTCCTGGAGCGTGGTTCAGGGGATGGGCACAACGGTGCCCAGCTTACCTCATATTCTACAGTACTTATCAGAAATGCTTCACAGGGGCCTATCCTTCTCGTCAATTAAAATTCATGCCTCTGCCATTTCAGTACATTGTAATACCGAGCCACCCCTCTTCTCTCACCCCTTGCTAAAGCAATTCCTTAGAGGGGCCAAAAATCTAAGACCCCCCCCCCCCAGGAGAGCTCCCACTCCAGCCTGGGACCGTAACTTTGTATTGGAAAAGCTCACTCTTCCCCCCTTTGAACCAGCTGCTACAGCATAGTTGAAATTCCTTTCTTGGAAAACAGCCTACCTTCTAGCCATCACTTTACGAATGTCTGAATTACAGGCCGTCATGGCAGTGGGAACCCTTCATTATCTTCCACGTGGACAGGGTTTCCCTCAGGACTAATCCTTCCTTTATGCCCAAGGTGGTGTCTTCTGTGGCCCTAAAGCAGTCCATTCATTTGCCTACTTTTTTCCCTAATCCGCAAAACAAAGGGGAACGAATACTGCACTCTCTGGATGTGCACAGACAACTTAGATTCTATTTGGACAGGACTAAGCCTATCAGAAAATCTGAGCAGTTTCTAGTTAGCTTTGCTGCAGGGGCAGAGGGGAAGGCCATTTCAAAGCAAACCATTTCCAAATGGATAGCCCTTTGCATTCATTTCTGCTACAAGCATCATGGAAAACCTACCCCACAGGGGATAAGATCACATTCCACCAAGGCTTCATCTACCTCTGTGGCATTTCTTAGAAGGGTCTCTACCAGGGACATCCTAGAAGCTGCCACCTGGAGCTCTGTACATACCTTCACCAAGCATTACCACTTGCCTATCTTTTCTTAATCCAGAGCTGGATTTGCCACTGCAGTCTTGCAGGGATTAATAGCTGGCCCTAATGCTCTTTAACTTCCTTCTCCCTTCCTTAGCTTTGGGAATAAACTCAAATGTGATGACTACAACAGTGAAACACGAAGAACATAGTACAGTTGTGTACACTTGCCATAAATGTAGATGTTCAAGTGTATTCACTGTTGCAGTCCTGGTTACCCTCCCTCCAGCCCTCTGACGTCTCTTGGCTCTACCTCTCCTTCTGGTTGGTATACCTATTTTTTCTTGTGTATTTGCTTTTTGATGGGGTTTACCATACCATTTAATTGCTTCCTATTGTGGGGGCACCTGACATCTGGGGCAGGAAAAACTGATGTAATGGCGTCGGCTGCATGTTTTATACCCCTGACGACCTGACGTCAAGGAAGAAGTGACAGCATCTGATGTAGAAATCCGAAGACTCTGGTATTCAGGCCGGCTGAGGGCTAACCTGCAGGTAGATAACCCAAATGTGATGACTACAACAGTGAATACACTCGAACATCTACACTTATGGTAAGTGTACACAACTGTACTTTTTACTGGTTGCTCTGACCTCTGCAAGAAGAGTGTCTGAGTTGCAAGCTGTTATGTTAGGTTAACCTTATCTCATTTTCCACAGAGACAGGGTATCCTTTTATGCTGACATTGGGGTCAGAGTTCAGTGTAAGCCAAAATATCTTGGGGAATAGTTTCCATAACAGTAAAGGTGCAAGGCCTGGCTGTGAGCTGTGCCTTAGAGTGTATGCATCACCTATGTCCCCATGACCTCTTCAAGTAATAACAGACAGTACCATAGTCATATGGTACATAAACAAGCAGGGAAGTACAAGATCTTACCCCACTATGCAGGCTGAGTTTAATGTCTTTTGAGTTGGCTCTTCAGCAATCCTTAACCCTCCAAGCATCTTATATTTCATCAGAGCAAAACATGGTGATAGACAAGCTGAGCAGAACTGGGACAGACCCTCATGAATGGATGCTGAACGAATCCTTCTAATTCCTATCATAACTTTGAGGACAATATGCCTAACCTTGAATTTACTGAAAGGCAAGAGTCTAATGCGGGTAATTCAGAGCCCCTTCCGTGAAGATCAGAAAGAATTCGCAACAGAAACAAGAATAGGAACAACCATTTTTACAGGGGACCTTACCAACAGAGGGGAGGGGGTTAAGGAATTGGCAATAGGCGTAGAACCTGCTGCTACTACAATACGAGGGGACAATTATGAAGAGGTGAGCAAAACAGGATTCCACATTTTTAACTATAGTAGTACAGAGGTGGCCGATTAATTTTTTGGCCTATTCACAAAAGGTTTTAAATTTGTGCCTAACAAGACCAGTAATCTGGCACAGGTTATTTTCGATGTGAAAATGTTCATCAGGAAATTAAATTTAGAGAACATGTTTGGTGACAATACTATTAGGGCAGAGAATATTACACCCAGGAAACCTAGTACTGTTAATCCCCCCATCCATCCCCAATTAAGGAATTTAGAACTTAGTATTGAAAAACAAATTGGGGATAAAATAAGGTATAATGCCAGTACATCCAATTTGGAAGTGGCTGAAAAACAACTCTTGACAACATTACGTGAAGATCCTAATATCAGGGATGTCCTTCATGGATGCATCTGCAGTCATAACAAGTGGGTTGTCCTGTCGTCAGGCAGCCCTTCAGTCGGCCGGATTCCAAAGTCCGGGTCCGGCTTCGGCTGATGTCGCACTTCACCCGACGTCATCTCTGTTGGTCTTCGGGTATAAAGGCATCAGCCGACGCCATTTTCCTCAGTCTTTCTTGCCGTGGCGCCAAGCAGAAGCTGTTCGCAAGTGCCGGTCGGTCGGATCCAGAGATTACTTCTACCGAATACTACTTGAAGACTTCTAAAGCTAAGTACCCGTTGGGGACTCTTTCTTGCCTCAGCCGATGTCAGAAAAAGTTAATAATTGTTTAACCTGTGGGAAACAAATACCTCATAAAGATTTCCACTCTTATTGTCTGCCTTGTTTAGGCCCAGCCCACGACGTAGCAGCCTGTTCGGCCTGTGCTTCCTTCAACCGACGAACGCTTAGGCGTCGGTCGGAGTTTGCTGAACAGTTTTTCGGTTCTGATTTTGCGTACATTATGCCGTCGGATCCTCCGACTACCCAATCTGCCAAAAAACGCAAAGATAAAGACCGACACTCGCGGTCCATGGTTTCGGCTGAAACCATGGTTAAGCAAACCGCGAGTGTCTCGGTTTCGGCCGAAACCGAGAAAACTGATCAAAGTACAGCTGAATCTATCTCTACAACTGAGGCTCCTGCTACCATTCTTGAATCGGCCTCAGAAATTATACCCACTACGGTGGTTGCCACTGACTTATCAGACACCATTCCCTTGGATGTCTCTACCCCAGCACGTGGTGCTGCTAGGCCTCCAGCAGCCATGTCCATTAAGGCCTTCGCCAGGGCTAAAGCAGCCAAGACTACTAAAACAGTGCCTGTTAAACCCCCTTCAACCAGGCCCTCCTCTAGTTCTCAAATGCTTACTCTGGCAGAAGATTTAATTTCATTAATTAGAGGATCTCAATCTCACCCAGACAGGGCCTCTCAGCCCCAGAGAAGAGACCTAGGGCAGAGCCCCTGAGCCAGTGTCATCTGATGATTCAGCCGATGAATCAGACATAACTGACCAGCCAGAGGCTCCTTTCTCTAATTTTGAAGACTCTGATGCTGAAGAATCCATTCCAGCTGCTTCCCCACCAGAAGAATTTTCCTTTGGGGAAACCTTACATGCCATGCGAGAGCAGTTCCAATGGCAGCAACAGGATTTTTCAGACTCCAGAAAAGACTTAGGACTTTTCTGCACCTTCCACAACACAGGCCCTTAGCTATACCTCCTGTTCTCTCTGTGGTGGATGATGCTTTCAATGATGTCTGCTCCGCTCCAGATTCTTTACCTCCAGCCCCTGCCAAACCAGACAGATTTTACAGGGTGCCAGACACTCATCACCACCTTTACAAGGCCCCTCTTGCAGACCCCGAAACTATATCGCAGGGTCCCAAGGCAGTAGCCGCGACCATAGGTAAAAGCCCTATTCCTTCTGAAAGGGAAGCAAGGTCATTAGACAGATGGGGCAAAAGGTCTACACTTCAGCTACTCTCTCAGCTAGAGCTTTAAACTGTCAGTTTCACATGATACAATACCAAGAGTTTATGCTTGATCAGTTAACTAAAAAGCTAACCATTGATGAATCTCTTGATAAGAAATATGTATTAGAAATGGTAAATAACATACAACAGGTTAGTAACCATTCCTTAAAATGTGGCTATGATGCACTGGAGGCTTCATTTAGATCAGCCATGACTGGCACAGTGATAAGAAGGCATGCATGGCTAAAGGAGCAAGCTTTACGGATCATGTTAAAGCAAAGTTACTAGATGCTCCTATGGATAAGACAAGTTTGTTTGGTACACCTGCCCAGCAGGTTATGAAGAAAATGGAAGAAAAGGCAAAATCCGTTCAAATGGTTAAAGATTTCTTGCAGGTTCAACCCCCAAGGTTTAGCAGGAACTGGCCTGCCAAAATTGGTCCTTTCCTGACTCCACAAGATCTCAAAGGGGCAGAAACAGACGTTCCAGAGGCAGAAACCAATCCAGAGGAGGTGCCTACAGAGGACGACAGTGGCAAGGTAACAACAGAGGCACAGACACAACCACTGCCACTACATCAACACAACCACAGTGACTTAATCCTAAATCCGCCTACCAGGGAACAAATAGCAGCTCCTCTAGGCGGAAAGTTAACCTTATTTTCAAAAAACTGGCACTATATAACAAAAGACAAGTGGATTTTACAAACCATAGATCAAGGATACCGGTTCCACTTCCACACTTTACCAATCAAAAGAGGAATGCCAAATCTACCTCCAAATAAAAAAACAGAGGCTTTACAACAGATAATGCAGTTAGTAAACATGAGAGCTGTGGAAAAAGTGCCAACTGCAGAGCAAGGAAAGGGGTTCTACTCAAGACTATTCCTAGTTCCAAGAAAGGAAAAAAGTTGGAGACCAATTCTCGACCTGTCCGCCTTAATTACATACATCATTGTCCCAAAATTCAAAATGCTGACCCTACAGCAACTTCTTCCCATGCTGGGCAAGGAGTGTTGGCTGGTAACTCTAGATCTCAAGGAGGCATACCTGCACGTCCCCATTCGACCAATCTGCAGAAGATACCTCAGATTTCTTGCAGGATCAGAGCACTATCAATTCTCAGCATTGCCCTTTGGCTTATCTACTGCCCAGAGTATTCACAAAATGCCTGGCATCAGTAATTGCCCATTGCAGACTACAGGGAATACAAATTTACCCATACCTGGACGACTGCCTGCTACAAGGGACAACAAAAGCAAGCTGACAACAGATTTACAAAGGGTCATTTACTTGCTACAAGCACTGGGATACACAGTCAATCTACAAAAGTCAAGGCTGATACCATCCCAAACAAGGACATTCTTGGGCTGAATTGGACACAGTAAAACAAATGGCATTCCTAACTGCAGAAAAACAAAAGAACTCCTCTTTACTTCTTGGCACTAACAAAGCTGAACAAGTTAACAGCAAGAAAAGTACTGCAGGCCTTGGGCTTCATGGCATCATGCATAATCCTGGTCCCATTTGCCAGACTACATATGAGAAAACTACAGTGGTACCTAAAGAATTTATGGTCCCAACACAGTCACAGCCTAGAAACAGAAATCACTCTAATTCCATGCTTAAAACAGGAGTTCCTATGGTGGGCTCAGGCATGCCAGACAAACCCAGGCCTACCCTTTCGCAGATGTCAAGCAAGCCAGACCATCACAACAGATGCTTCAGACCTAGGATGGGGGGCCCACATGCTGGACAAATGCGTGCAAGGATTGTGGACACAGGATCAACTTCACCTGCACATCAACCTAAAAGAAATGCTGGCAGTAAAACTGGCAATCCAAAGTTCAGACCATTTCTCAAAGAGGGCCAGTTGATGATAAGGACAGACAACACCACAGTCATGTGGTACATCAACAAGCAGGGAGGCACTCATTCATACCCCCTATGCAGAATGACTTTGGAGCTGTGGAACCTGGCACTCAGCTACAACATCCAGTTACAGGCAATTTTTGTACCGGAAAGAAAATATTCTAGCAGACATATTAAGCAGAACCACATCGGATGCCCACGAATGGAAACTGCACCGGACATTTTCAAGACCATCTCAAAGAAATGGGAATGCCTCAGATCTATTTGCATCACCTCTCAATCACCAGCTCAAAAAATTCTGCACAAGGACATTACACCCACTGGCATGGAAAGTGGATTCGCTCTCCTTCAGCTGGAAAGGCCTGACAGCATATGCATTCCCACCTCTTCCCTTGATACACAAAGTATTACTAAAAATCAAGGAAGAACGTCCAAGGATAATCCTGATAACTCCAAACTGGCCAAGACAACACTGGTACCCACTGCTGAGGAGCATGTCTCAGAACAATATGTGGCCAATACCCCTGATGCCTTTGATGCTAACTCAGAACAACTACAGCATCATACATCCAAACCTAAAAACGTTGCAACTGACTGCATGGAACATCACATAGCAACAGCTAACCCAGAACTTTCCCAAAGAGTTAAAGACATTATTCTGGAAGCACGCAGACCTTCAACAAGAAGGAACTATGCTGGAAAATGGAAAAGGTTTGTCATTTGGAGTACTGAAAGAGGAAAATATGTGTCAAACATAGATATGCCTAACATTCTAGAGTATCTGGCCGAACTTCTTCATTCAGGCTTGTCCTACTCCTCCATCAAGATACATGCATCAGCTATTTCAGCAGAATACAGCTTTGATCCACCTGTTTTTCGCACCCTTTGCTCAGGCAGTTCCTCAGAGGAATCAAGAATGTAAAACCTCCAAGGAAACCACCTTTGCCAGCTTGGGACTTAAACTTTGTGCTAGAAAAGTTGACACTATCACCCTTTGAACCAGCAGCAACAGCAGACCTACAGCACCTGTCATGGAAAACTGCTTTCCTACTGGCAATTACTTCAGCAAGGAGGGTTTCAGAGCTACAGGCCTTAATGGCAGTGCAACCCTTCCTAATCTTCCACCAAGATAGAGTGTCCATGAGGACTAATCCTACATTTATGCCTAAGGTGGTATCCAGAGTGTCTTTAAACCAGGCAATCCACCTACCTACCTTCTTTCCCAACCCACAAAACAGAGGGAAAGAATACTGCATACCTTGGATGTACATAGACAGCTACGCTACTACTTGGACAGAACAAAAAACAGCAGAAAGACTGACCAACTTTTTGTAGCCTATGCAACAGGAAGGGAAGGAAAAGCTATTTCCAAACAGACAATCTCCAAATGGATAGGAAATTGCATACGATTCTGTTACTCCTTCCATGGAAAACCAATTCCACAGAACATAAGACCTCATTCTACAAGGGCAACAGCCACTACCACAGCCTTCTTACGAGGAGTGGCAACCAAAGACATTATTGAGGCGGCTACTTGGACCTCCGTGCATACATTTGCCAAGCATTATAACTTACCTCTATATTCCAGATCCCGAGCAGGGTTTGCCACTGCTGTACTGCAAGGGATCCTAAACACACCATAATCTAGTTTTATCCTCCTCCCCTAGTTGGCTATGGTATTCTACGCACTTGTTATGACTGCAGATGCATCCATGAAGGACATAGTACAGTTTTGTACCTACCATAAATGTAGATGTCCGAACTGGATAGCATCTGCAGTCAGGATTACCCTCCCTCCTTCCCTCTGTGGTACTTTTTACCCTCCTAATAGCTAGCTGGTGGGGGAGTCTTTATGGTGTATTTGTTTGTATATATGTACATACATGCTTATTTTTGTGTTTACCTCTATCTTTTTGGAAACATTGGCATCTATCCAAATTTTAGCCTCCAAGAGGGCTACTGGCATCTGGGGCAAGAAACACTGAGGAAAATGGCATCGGCTGATGCCTTTATACCCGAAGACCAACAGAGATGACGTCGGGTGAAGTGCGACATCAGCCGAAGCCGGACCCGGACTTTGGAATCCGGCCGACTGAAGGGCTGCCTGACGACAGGACAACCCACTTGTTATGACTGCAGATGCTATCCAGTTCGGACATCTACATTTATGGTAGGTACAAAACTGTACTTTATGGAACCGGACAAGATCATATATGATGGCAAAATGTATTCAATTTTACATGATGTATCTAGAATATAGTAAAGTATCCATCAATTAAATTAATATTTCTTACAAAAAGATAGATCTGGCCATCAAAGATTTGTTCGATCAGAGGGTAATAGATTATGACACCTACTTGTATTTAGAAAACAGGTCCCTCAGGGTGCCATCCATTTTTGGGGTACCCAAGGTCCATAAGGATGTTAAAAATCCCCCTTTAAGACCCATTGTAGCATCCAAGAGCTCAAAAATGTCTCCCTTGTCAAAATTCCTGGATTGGAAAATGAAAAGTATATGGGGAAAAGACAAATATTTATTAAAAGATTCTTGGGAGTTTTTAAGTAAAATTAAACCAGAGTTAAGGGTACCATGTCTTAAATTTGTCACCATAGATGTGACAAATCTTTTTTTCGTCATACCCCACAATGTTGGGTTAGCATGGTTAGAGGAGACTCTTAGAGCAGGGCCAGGAGCCTCAGAAAAAGTTATTTTTCTAATTTTGAAATTGGCTGAACTAATTCTCAATAACAATTTTTTATATTTTGAAGGAGTATTCTTCAAACAGGAATCTGGTGTAGCAAGGGGGGCTAATTGTACCCCCACCTACGCAGATGTTGTTTTTATCTGTGTGGGAGAAAAAATGTGTACATTACAGTGAATATGCCAAGTACTGGAATCTATACACCAGATTCCTGGATGACATTTGCATTTTATGGATTGGCACTGATCAACAATTAGAAGAATTTATTATGTATTTAAATCAAAGTACCACTTTCTTAAAGCTAACCCACCAGGTGACAACTAATTACGTCAACTATCTGGATGTATCCCTACACATTACTGAAACTGGGTTCAAGTCTACCATGTTTAGGAAACCTGCTTTCTCAAATACATACATTAGGTATGCTTGTGCCCATCCGCTACACCAAAAGAAGGGTATAGTGAAGGGGACAGTATGTTTGGGCTTGTATGACATTCAAGGACAAGGATTACAGTCGAGAATGTGAAATACTAAGATGATTTCAGAAAGAGGTTATCCACTTGAAACTATTATGGACATACAAAGGGAAGTTTGTTCTGGTAGACAAGACAAGTATAGACCCATTTTAGGCATGGAAGAAATACATTTCAACTCATATAGAGATAATAATAAGGAATGTGAAACTAGTTCATGGTATAGTAGGACGTTTGTCACACATTTTAGTGTCAATGCTTACACCATCAAAAACATTGTAGAAAATGAATGGGCTAAATTAATTGAATTTACAGACTTGCCCAATTTGAAAGAGAAATCAGTAAAAACTGTCTTCCGAAAAGGCTACAATATAAAAAATTCTTTGGAAATGCTAAACACCCTTCAGTATTTTCTAGTAAACCAAGAGGTACATATAAATGTGGCGCATGCCCCAATGCAAGTTTATTTCCCATAAACAAGAAATATTTGTGGCGACTAGGAAAAGAAGGTTAAAAGCACTTGCCTTTTCCAACTGTAATTCCCAGGGGTTGGTGTACATCATGTGTGAGGGTTATGAGGGGTTCTACGTTGGAAAAACGGAGAGAACTTTGAAACGTAGAATCTATGAGCACATGAATGAGATTCACAAGCAAAATTCTCGGAATGCCCTATATAGACACACCTTAAAATGTTGCCAAGCTAAATTCACTTTTCATGTGATTGAAATAGTCCCCAAAGAGATCAGGGGAGGCCCCTAGGAAACAAAATTGGAATATAGGGAGACTTATTGGCAAATAATCTTGGAAGCCAACATGACGCCAGGCATGAATGAACACATTTCTATTGCCCCTTTACTTAAACTTAGGTCAGCCAAACTGTAATTGTACTACACAATGCGATGTATATATACATTTTTGTAACAGTATTTGTTATGATTGTTTTATATACATTTTATATAACATCCTTATGTGTTAATTTTTATAATATATGGGGTGCCTACTGTCTCATATATTGTATCACAGTTTTTACAGTCATTATATTTTGATGTGTTTTTAAACAATTTTGATATTTATACAATATAGATGTTTTTGTATCAGTATTCTAAGTTTTATTTAGTATATTTAAGGTAGGAGACAAGGTAGAAGACCAGTTTTAATCTATGTATAATACTAATAAATATATATATATATATATATATATATATATATATATATATATATATATATATATATATATATATATACATATATGGGTTTTTTATTATTAAGTAAAGGGCTCTTTAAATGCCCAATTAAATCGGAAATGCATTTTTATGAATTAGATTTAAAGGAAGTGAGGAGATGATAGTGTTTAGATATCTGATGAAGTTTGAGCGTTTCTCTTACGAAAACGGTTTTGTGTGGCAGTTTGCAATGTTTATGTACTAATATATCTGGTCAACTATATATTATTTTGTGGTATCGTTCACTTCGACTGGCTTTTGGTGTTTAGTGACTGTGTTGCAGCCGTACTCAGTTTTTCTTGGTTTATAGTGATAGACAAGCTGAGCGGGGCTGGGACAGACCGTCATGAATGGATGCTGAACGAGTTTTTTCAAGGAACAGATCCAGCGGTGGGGAATACCTCAAATAGAGTCATTCGCTTCTTTTCAAAACAGACCACTAAATAAATTTTGTTCCAGGGCTCCTTGCAAGCAAGCCTGGAAAACCAGTATATTTTCATTCCCATGGAAGAGACTGTTCCTACATAATTTTACACTCTTTCCATTAATATCAAGGGTAATTCAGTAGATTCAAAAGGATTCCCCAAAGTCATTGTGATGGCTTTGTCTTGGCCCAGACAATATTGGTTGTACTTTCTTATGGAATTGGCCAAGGAAAACTACCACAAGCTCTTATGGAATTGGCCAAGGAAAACTACCACAAGCTTCCTCACAGAGTGAATCTACTCATACAAGGCAGGGGGAGTTTTATACACACCAGTCTGAATCACCTTTAGCTGACAGCCTGGGAAATCCAGTTCCAATCCTTTTTAGACACTTACTTCATGAAGAAGTCCAGCAGGTGCTAAAGGAGGCAAGAAAGCCTGCTACTGGAAAATCCTATTCAGGAGAACATCTATAGTTGACCACCTCCTTAAATTGACCTAATTTTCATAGACGAGATATACACATGTACTCAATGGAAGACCAACCTCTCTATATTGATCACCTCTGTGTATCTTGACCACTTGGACTGTGACGCACAATATTAATTTATCCTCTGTAACTTCACCAGTTGAGTCCACTCTACACCAAGGGGTAGAAGGTGTGGGCTTTGCCCCTTAGCTGTATTATTTTTTCTTTAGTATAAGTTCTTTTTTCATGTTTTATTATTACCACGTGTTGGATTAGGCTTGTTGCTGAAGATTTTTTCAGCGTGAAGGACTGGTCTGAATTGTAGGTACATCCTACAATTACTGAAAAACTTTACAGTTAATCGAGACATGATGGCCCAAAGGAAAAAACTCAAAGAGCTGACAATGAAGGAAAAGGTTGATTATCTACATTTTCTGTAAAACAGTAGCAAAAGAAAGACGGCAGAACATTTTGGTGTTAGCAAGACCACAGTTAGGAACGTCTGAAAACGTAAACATGAGTACTTGGAGAGAAATGGTAAGGAAAGTGGAGACCAACAGCAGAAAAGGAGGGAAACTTCTCTCGATGAAATCAATAAAGCCACATTAAGTTGGCTCAAACAGATGAGGGCAGTTATTGCTCGAATCTCCGGGCCGGTGATCCAAGAAGTTGTTAAAAAAATTTGCACAGGAATAGTGGTGGGTTTGAGAAAATTAAACTGCGACACGAGATCTCCCATAAAGTCTTGTGTGGTGAATCCAATGAAGTTCCAGGAGAAATTGTGGAAGAGTTCTTCAAAAAGTTGCCGGACTTTGTCAGAGGCTTCAAAGATGATGACATCTTTAACGCTGATGAGTGTGGACTCTTTTTCAGGGTGATGCCTGACAGAAGCCTCGTCATGAAGGGTGACAAATGTAAGAGTGGAAAGCTTTCCATAGAGCATTTCACAGTTCTGCTTTGCGCTAACTCATCCGGAGAGAAACTAAAGCCCTTGGTGATTGGTAAATCGGCAAAGCTATGTGCATTTAAGAACCTGAAGTCTGAAGACCTCCCCATCACTTGGAGATCAAACAAATGCACATGGATGACTGGTGCCCTATTTGAGGAGTGGGTAAGGGGTCTCGACCGAGAAATGAAGAAGAAGAAATGGTCTGTTCTGCTGACAGTAGACAACTGTCCTGGCCACCCGCAAGTGAATCATCTCACAAATATGACCATGAAATTTCTGCCTCCAAACACAACCTCAGAAATCTAACCTCTTGACAAAGGCATCATCAAAACATTTGAAATGCACTACCGAGCCCAACTCCTGCAGTGGGTCATTGCTAAAACACAAACCTGTGGTCCGCCTGTGGAAGCAACTTCATCCACTGCATCAGTTAACACTCTGGATGCTGTCCTCTGGATCAGTTTTGCTTAGAATAAAGTTCAGCCAGAAATGATACAGAAATATTTCAAGAAAGTTGGATTTGTCACAACTCAAGAGCATAATGTTTTGGCTCCATCAGACAGTCCATCTCCCATGGCAGAATTCGAAGGAGTAGATTTTGAAGGTTTTGTTGCAATGGATGATGAGGTGGCAACCTGCAATGAACCTGCCCCAGAAGCAATTTTCCAGACGATATTGACCGAAGTACAGACCAGTGTAAAAGTGCATGAAGCAGCTGACTAAGTGGAAGAAGCAAGTGAGGATGACACAGAAATTGCAGACACTCCAAAAGAAGAGGATGTCAGGCATCTGATAATGCAGTTGAAGTCATTTGCAGTGGAAAAATGCCCAGGTTTGCTGAGTGGTGTAGCCAGCTTTGAGAGTGCTTCTTCCACTTACCTTTGTAATAAGAAACAGACCAAGACTGACTCTTTTTTCAGAAAGAATTATTAAACCATGAGAAAAAGTTAAACGTATTGATTTTGTATGATACCATATATATGATTTTACTGTGTTTTGATTATGTATGATTTTGTATGATATTTTCTAATAAAAGCTGTACAAGAAAGTAAAGTACATGTACGTATCAGTACAGTAGGCCTGGTTCAATATGTTGACCAGTTTGTTATAGTCCCTTGGGTGGTCAACTTACAGAGGTTCTACTGTATTGGGAAGTGGAAGCATTTTTCATTTCATGTCTAACAATAACCCAAGCCCATCAGGGATTTTCTTCCACTGGTACTCAAATATTGTGTGTGTTACTTTCCTGTGGCCTGTCTTATTCCTCTGTATAGATTCATCTTGTGGCCATTTCAGTATGTCTGCCCATGGATCCTCCTCTTTCTTCTTTTAGAAAACCATTTAACCACAAACAGTGGAGTTTTACACCTGTGATGACCTTGTAAATAGGATGCTCCTTCTTGGGTTTTAAACTTTATGTTGGAGAAGTCGACTGTTGCCTTTTGAACCTAACCACCAAACTGATTTAAGGTTCTTGACTTTGAAAACTACTCATAATTGCTCTGACATTTGCAAGAAAAGTATCTGAGTCGCAAACTCTCATTGTGGGTGAGCTGTATGTAATTTTCCACAGGGATATATTATCTTTAGGGACAAACCTCATTCATGTCCAGAGTGGTTTCAGAGTTTACTCTGAATCAATCCATCACCCCAAAACAACAAAATCAACAGGCCTTCCCTTAAACTAAAGCTGAAATTCACACACCCTTATACATATTCCCTGCTTTCTTTTCACTTGAATATGTATGGTGACATCCATCCTAACCCAGTTCCTGTAACCATGTGACAAAATAACAGATCTGCCACTTCAGAAAATAGTCATCCCTCAAAGCCATATGGACGACACCTGTACACTGCTAACCTTAGAAGTGCAACAAACTTTCGAATGTGCATTCCTGAGTAGCCCACCACTCCCCAGATATAGCGGTAGCCACAGAAGCTTGCCTTAAACAAGAAATAAAAGATGAAGGAATCTTACGGCAGGGATATAACAACTTCAGACTAGACAGAACCCATAAAAAAGATGATGGGTGGTCATTATTTACAAGAATACTCTTCAATGCCAAAATAATTATAGCATCCTTGTGAATTAATCTTCCCATAGTTACTGCTGCAGAACTCCTCTCTTAGGCATCAGGCAACATTTATCTTGAGATGATCATTTTAGGAGACCTGAATATTGATTGGCAAACTATTGGCAGTAGCCATCCTTCTAATGTCATTAATCTGTGCAGTTTCACTCGGCTTATTTCAACTCCCAGAAGGTACAACAAAAAACTTGAAAGAGCATCTGTTAGTTTGGATTCTCGATGGCATCCGAGCAAAATCTTCTCAACAGGTGCTTCCCCAATACCTTAAGTGATCAATGAAACATCTCTAACGGATCTCCCCAGAAATCAGAGTACACCTCACATATATACATTCTTATGAAAACAGTCTTTTGGGAACTTTCAAAGTCGTTACTTTGGTATTTAGGGAGTCTATTCTGGTCTGTGAAAACTGTCTTTGGATATACCCCCGCACTTGATGTCATGGAGTCTGTTAAGAAGCTCCTTTGTGTTCTTGTTTCAAGGTGCATTACATAACAGTTCTTTCCTCGCACCTGGATCTGTATCTGTAGTCCTTGAAGCTTGCATTAAACACTGAACATTTAATCAAAGCAGAACAAGGGTAGTCCAGAAACAACGCACCAGCATGTAGCACAGGGGAAAAAAACACTTTAATTTAGAGCTTTCCTCAAAAACTAGACTTCAGCAGACTACCATGTATCTAACAAATCAAGTTTAAATACCCTCCCCACCAGTAATCAAATAATTAAATGACATCACTTCTTTTTGTGAAAATAATCAACATTTGTATATATAATTTAAACAGTGCAATAAAAAGGTTGCAGTAAAACAAGTTTAAATATCAACCCTTTTAAAACATTAGAAACTACAATATTAAAATGATTAAATTATTTTCCAACATTTTTTATTTTTGGCCGAGTGCCTTCTGTGTTGGGAGTCTGCATGTCCTCCCTGCGTTTGTGTGGGTTTCCTCCGGGTGCTCCGGTTTCCTCCCACGTTACAAAGACATGCGTCTGGAGTGTTTCTCCCCGGGCCTCCGCTGTAAATTGGCTTCATTCCAAGTTGGACTTTCCCAGTTAACAAATGTTAAATAAATAATAAATAAATAAGTATAAAATATAATGATGTTCTTCATCTCACATTGCTGCAGTCCTTACTTATGGGTAGTCCGCTGTCCTCGGTCGGCCCGAATAACAAAGTATTTGGCTGACGTCGGTCATGGGCGCCTAGATCTGACATCAGAGCGTCAGGGTATAAAGGCGCATGACCGACGTCATATCCTCAGTCTTTTTTGCCGCATGGTCCGATGCAGAAGCAGAGTTGCAAGTGCCGTTCGGCGTTCTGAAATTTTTCGCTGGAGTTTCAGACCGATACCAAGTTGGGCTAAGTACCCGTTGGGGAATATTTTGTTTTTCTTGCCTCAGTTACTTACCGGATGTCAGAAAAAGTGAATAATTGTATTTCTTGTGGGAAACAGATACCGCATAAGGATTACCACTCGCTTTGTATTCCTTGTTTGGGACGAGCACGGCGTAGTCGGGTGTCGGTTTTGTGCTAGGTTTAATAAGCGCACTATAAAACGGAGGTTAGATTGCGCTAGGTTAGTCTTTGGCAAGAGGTGTAATTATAATATGCCGTCGGATGTTCCGGCGCCTGCTTCTACTAAGAAGCGCAAAGACAAATCTTTAAAGCCTAGGCAGGATGATTCGTCCGTTTGGACGCCGGACCTTTAGAAGCTACAGCTGAACAGGTGGATCCGGCTGAAGTTTCTGTAGAGTCCCAGGGGGAAACTTTGATTTTACAAGATGTGGCCTCTCAGGAGGCAGGCCAGGCTGAAGGGGCCTCTCAGGTTACTATTCTCCCTTCTATGCCTAAGGTGGTTAGGCCTTCTGCTACTGTTTCTAAGGCTCCTTCTAAGGGCAGGTCTGTTTTGCCTTCCTCTGGTGTCAGTTCTGGTTCTTCAGGGTCTGTGCCTAAAAGCACATGCTTAAAATGGCAGAGGATTTGATTACTTTAATTAGAGGTTCTATGCCCCTCCTGATAAGAGGCCCAGGATGGAGCCAGAGTTGGAAAGTTTGGAGCAGGCCTCAGATGATTCAGAGTCTTCTACTGAGGACATTCAAGATTTCCTCCTTATTCTGATTCTGATGCAGAGGATTCCACTCCTTCTGCTTCTCCTCCAGAGGATTTTTCATTTTCAGAAACTCTGCATTCCATGAGGGAGCATTTTAAGTGGGAGGGACAGGATTACTCTGATTCCCGGAAGAGGCTTAGGGAGTTCTTGTTTTACCACAGCATAGACCCTTAGCTATACCTCCGGTTTTGGATGTTGTTTCAGATGTTTTCTCGAAGCTTCCCTTAATCCAGATTCTGTGCCTCCTGCCCCAGTTAAACCGGACAGGTATTACAGGGTGCCTGAGGCTCATAAATATCTGTATAAGAGTCCTAGGGCGGACCCAGAAACTATTAGTCAGGGGCCTAAGGGTGTTAGAGCCTCTGTTGTTAAGAATCCGGTTCCTCTGGATAAGGAAGCTAGAGCTTTGGATAGATGGGGTAAGAAGGTGTATACCTCTTCTACTTTAGCAATGAGAGCTTTGAACTGCCAGTTTCATATGTTGAAGTATCAGAATTTCCTCCTTTCTCAGCTAAGATCTAAAGTGGATGCTTTGGCAGAGGGCATAGAGTGTAAAGAATTGCAGGATTTAGTGCATGTTTCTGAACAGGTGGGTAAGCACTCTTTGCAATGTGGTTTTGATGCTTTACAGGCTTCTTCTAGGGTGGCTGCCACTGGTTCAGTCATTCGTAGGCACACCTGGCTTAAGGATCAGAATTTGTCTGAGCATGTTAAGTCTAGAATTCTGGATGCCCTTTGCAGTCTGAAGTTTTGTTTGGTCCTCCTGTGGAGTCAGTCTTAAAGAAAATGGAAGACAAGGCTAAGTCTATGCAGACTGTTAAAGATTTTTTGCAGGTACAACCTCCAAAGTTTAGTAGAAATTGGCCTACTAAGGGGTGGACGTACCCTTCTGATTCTCAGTCTAGGGGTAGATCTAGGCGTGGTAGGGGCAGAGCTCAGAGTACCTTCAGGCCGAGACAATGGAGTTCGCCTGCTCAATCTGCTGGTGAGGGCAGGGGCCAGTCCTTTCGTAAACAGGCCCAATGACCTGCATTTTCAGCTGCCAGATTCCTCTTGCCTGGCAGCTCCTTTGGGAGGAAAGTTGGCTCTTTTCAAGCAAAATTGGCATTTAGTCACCCAGGACAAATGGGTATTGGACATTATAAACCGAGGTTACAAGTTCTATTTCCATACCATGCCTCCTTTCAAAGGCATGCCAGACGTCCCTCCTCGGCAAAGGATAGAGGCTCACAGACAAATTTCTTTACTTCTTCAAATAGGAGCTATACAGCCAGTTCCTCTGTCAGAAGTGGGCCTAGGATTTTATTCTCGCCTGTTTCTAGTTCCAAAGAAAGGAAACATGTGGAGACCAATTTTGGATTTATCTATCCTCAACACTTACCTGGACATTCCAAAGTTCAAGATGCTGACTTTACAACAGCTTTTACCTCTGTTGGGAAAAGATCACTGGATGGTTACTCTGGATCTCAAAGAGGCTTACCTTCATGTTCCTATCAGGCCCAGTTGCAGGAGGTACCTGCGTTTTGGCTGGAAATTTACATTATCAGTTCTCTGCATTGCCCTTTGGCTTATCTACTGCCCAGAGTGTTCACAAAGGTTCTGGCTCCAGTGATAGCATTTTTCAGACTAAGAGGAATACAGATTTATCCTTATTTGGATGACTGTCTGATTATTGCACAAGAAAAGGACGAACTTCTTCATCATCTACAGTATGTGATGGCAGTGTTAAGATGCCTAGGGTATTCTGTGAACGAAACAAAGTCCAGTCTAGTACCCTCTCAGGACATGTGCTTTCTGGGTGTGAGACTGAATACAGCTTCCCAGATGGCCGTTTTGACCCCGGACAAACAAAGAAGCCTTTCTCTTTATTTCCAGCAAATGTCTCTACGGCCCAGGCTGACTGCAAGGACAGTCCTTCAAGCCTTGGGGTTCATGGCATCTTGTATTCTGGTGCTTCCCAATGCCAAATTGCATATGAGGAAGCTTCAATGGTATCTCAAAATGTGTGGACACAGCACTGCCAAGATCTAGACACTGTCATTCAGATAATACCTTGCATTCAGAAGGAGTTTTTGTGGTGGGCTCAGGAATGTCACCTAAACAAGGGACTCTCTGTGACCCTGCCAGAGGCGAGTCAGATTCTAACGACAGATGCCTCGGACAAGGCTTGGGAGCACACCTCAATGGAAAATGGGTGCAAAACACGTGGCCTGTCAAACTCCAACATTTGCATATCAACTTGAAGGAAATGTTAGCAGTCCAGTTTGCATTGATGGCTTTCAAAGATTTACTTCGTCCAGGGCAGGTGTTGATTCAAACAGACAACACTGCTGTCATGTGGTACATCAACAAGCAGGGGGGAACCCATTCTTACCCTCTTTGCAGGCAAGCGATGATTCTGTGGGAAACTGCTCTCAATCTACACCTCAATCTTCAGGCAAGGTTTCTACCAGGAGCACAGAACTCCTTAGCAGATGTATTGAGCAGACAAATAGTGGATCCTCACGAGTGGAAATTGGATCCTCATGTATTTCAGCAGTTGACAGTGTTATGGGGAACTCCAGACATAGATCTGTTCGCTTCTCCACTAAATTACCAGTTGCCAAAGTTTTGCACAAAATGTTTCATCACACAGCTTGGAAGGTGGACGCTCTATCTTTCAGTTGGAACAATCTGCATGTATATGCCTTTCCACCTCTGCCTCTTCTTCCCAAGGTACTTTTGAAGGCCAGACAAGACAAGCCAACCATGATTTTGATAGCACCGGATTGGCCTCGACAACACTGGTACCCACTACTGAGGAGTTTAGTACGAGAACCTCCGTGGCCTCTGCCTTTGATTCCGCACCTTTTGTCACAAGAGGACAGTCACTTCCTCAATGTCAAGATTCAGTCTCTGCATCTAACAGCCTGGCATATTCTGTTTTAGACTCTGGAGGGTCTCAGCTTCCACAACAAGTTTTGAATGTTATTTTGGAGGCCAGGAGGCCTAGTACCAGGAAAGTTTACGCTGATAAATGGAGGAGATTTTTATTTGGAGCAAAGGAAAGGACTTTGATGTCTCCAAACCTGATTTAAGTGTTGCTCTTCAATATCTTACTGAGTTATTGGACAAGGGTTTGTCTTTCTCCTCAATAAAGGTCCATGCCGCAGCCATTTCTGCTCACTATGATTGTGACCCTCCTTTATTCTCTCATCCTTGGTTTAAGCAATTTCTTAGAGGGGCAAAGAATATAAGACCCCGTAGAGCTCCTACTCCTGCTTGGGATCTCAATTTTGTGTTGGAAAAACTTACTCTACAACCTTTTGAGCCTGCAGCTACTGCCGAGTTAAAGTATTTATCATGGAAAACTGCTTTTTTGTTGGCCATTACCTCTGCAAGAAGGGTTTCTGAATTACAGGCCCTCATGGCAGTGGAGCCTTTCCTGATTTTTCATAAGGATAGGGTATCTTTGCGTACTAATCCTTCCTTTATGCCTAAAGTGGTTTCTAGTGTGGCCTTAAATCAAACTATTCATTTGCCTACTTTTTATGCAAACCCCCAAAATAAAGGGGAGAAAATTTTGCATACTTTGGATATTCACAGGCAGTTGCGTTATTATTTGAGCAGAACCAAGGAGTTCAGACAGTCTCAGCAATTGTTTGTTTCTTTTGCTTTGGGTTCACAGGGTAAACCTGTTTCAAAACAAACTATTTCTAAATGGATTGGGTTTTGTATTTCTTTCTGTTATTCCCATCATGGTAAGGAGATTCCTGCTGGAATCAGGCCTCATTCCACTAGGGCTACTGCTACTTCTACGGCCTTTATAAGGGGGGTATCTACAAAGGACATTTTGGAGGCAGCTACTTGGAGTTCAGTGCATACCTTTTCTAAACATTACCACCTTCCTCTTTATTCTAAGTCTAGGGCTGGATTTGCCACTGCAATTTTACAGGGCATTTTAGCGGCCCCTAATGCTTTATGATTTTTACCATCCTCCCTTTCCCGTTGCTTTGGGATTCTACCCATAAGTAAGGACTGCAGCAATGTGAGATGAAGAACATAGTACAGTTTTGTACCTACCATAAATGTAGATGTTTGAAGATCCACGTTGCTGCAGTCCAATTTACCCTCCCTCCTTCCCCTCTGTAGTTTGACTTGGTGCTATGCTTTAGGTGATGGTTGTTGTTGGGCATGTTTTTGGGAGGTATTCTGTTTTTGGCTGTGGCCTTTCTGGTTTGGCCTTCTGACATCTGTGGCAAGAAAAGACTGAGGATATGACGTCGGTCATGTGCCTTTATACCCTGACGCTCTGATGTCAGATCTAGGCGCCCATGACCGACGTCAGCCTAATACTTTGGTATTCGGGCCGACCGAGGACAGCGGACTACCCATAAGTAAAGACTGCAGCAATGTGGATCTTCGAACATCTACATTTATGGTAGGTACAAAACTGTACTATTTAAGCTTCAACAATGAACTTATAGTAATCTTGTTGTTCAAACCATGGAACTGGCTTAAGCTTAATTTGCCATTTGAGTTCAAGGAATTCCAGGTACTCATCAGAGGCCCCCCCCCCCCAAGACCTAGATCAACATGCTCAAAGGCACAACATTTTAAAACATGTGAAGGGGAAAAAACTAAGATGTTTATACAAAGCATTTTTTTTCATTTTTACATCTGATGTCATAAGTATGCTCGTAAACCCTTTGCTTCAAAACTCTTTTAGTTTTTCCTACATAGAACCCCTCACATGAATCACACTTGGCTATATATATATATATATATATAGACAATACCTCTAGAGTAACAGGAATATTTTTTACAAGGTAGTACAGTCCCATAGCCTTTAATGAATAACTTGCCCACATTGAGTATATAAGGACACTGAGAGCATCTCCCACATTTGAAACAACCACCCTTCTCAGATATATTTATTTTTCTTTCCAACAGTCCTTTATTGAGGTGTCCTCCTTGTATACCACCATTGGCTTGACACCCCACCAATTTGTTGATACTACTGTCCAAATTAAAAATCTTCCAAAACTTTGATGTAATGTGTGCTGTATGTCAAAGAAGTCCATAGTAAATGGAAGGACTAAGGCCCTACTAAATTTGTTGTTACTTCTCTCAAGGTCCTCCCTTCCACTCCGGTGATTAGACAAGTGTGTATGTAAAATGCCAACTTCTCTCTTATTTTTGAGTTCGTTATAGATGTTGACCACGAAGTCGGTAGGGTAACCCCTACTAAATAACATTTCTTTTAATACCTCACATTCCCTTTGCAAAAATCTCCTTCCTCAGAGATCATTCTAGCCAGCCTGACAAATTGTCCTTTTACCAGGGCTTTCTTTTGGTGTACAGGGTGCCAGCTTTCATAGTGCAAAAGGGAATTAGCGTAAGTTGGTTTCCTGTACAACTGGGAAGTGAGTATTTTTCTAGTGTAATCCTTTTTAATAGTTGCATCCAAAAAATGTAGGGTATTATTTTCCTTGACCATAGTGAACTTCAAAAAATCAGTTGCCTCATTAATGTAAGAGAAAAACTCATCTAGTTCATTCTCAGTCCCTTTCCAAAATAGGACAAGGTCATCCAAGTAACGACCATATAGCGTCCAAAGTTCCTTGAACCTAGAATTTAAAATGAAAAGGTCCTCCCAGTGTGGCAAAACGATGTTGGCAAATATAGGGGCACAGCACGCACCCGTAGCCACACCCTGTCTTTGTTTAAAAATATGTCCTTCAAATCCAGTGAAATTATTGTCCAACACACCTAGTAAAAAAATATTCCTGTTACTGTAGAGGTATTGTCTATGTAGCTAAGTGTGATTCATGTGAGGGGTTCTATGTAGGAAAAACTAAGAGAGCTTTGAAGCCAAGGGGTTTACAAGCATACTTATGACATCAGATGTAAAAATGAAAAAAAAATGCTTTGTATAAGCATCTTAGTTTTTTTTCCCTTCACATGCTTGCCATTGAGCATGTTGATCTGGGTCTTCGGGGAGGGGGGGTGTCTGTGATGAGTACCTGGAATTCCTTGAACTCAAATGGCAAATTAAGCTTAATGCCTACCAGTTTCCTGGTTTGAACGACAAGATTACTATAAGTTAATTGTTGAAGCTTAAATCATTATATTTTATATAAAAAATGCTGGAACATAATTTGTTTTAATATTGTAGTTTCTAATGTTTTAAAAGGGTTGATATTTAAACTTTTTTACTGCAACCTTTTTATTGCACTGTTTAAATTATATATGCAAATGTTGATTATTTTCACAAGGGGAAATTGTCATTTAATTGTTTGATTACTGCTGGGGAGGGTATTTAAACTTGATTTGTTAGATACATGGTATTCTGATGAAGTCTAGCTTTTGACAAAAGCGCTAAATTAAAGTGTTTTTTTTTTCCTGTACTGCATGCTGGTGTGTCGTTAATGCACTACCCTTGTTCTGTTTTGGTTGAGTTTCATCTTAAACACTGAACATTCTCAAGTTGTACGAACATGTAACATTACATGAATGAATGCCTTCTTTTATTTGATTTTTTTCCTTGCTTTTCAGCTAAGAACAGTTTAACCCTTTTTTTAGTAAACAGAAATGTATGCATCTGACTATATTATTCCTACGTATATTATAGCAAAATAAGTGTATATGCATCTAACTAGCAAACAGATGTAAATGCATTTGTAAATTTCTAAATATATCAAACATTACAATATAGAAAATTTGTGAAGCTAGTCTCTAGATTTATCCAAGGTTTTTGACATGGTATACCAACAAAAATTGCCTCAAAAGCTAACTTTCCTCAGGAATACATGAAACGTCACTATCTTGGTTCTCCAGCTACCTCTCAAGTAGACAGCATACATTAAAATGGCAAAATAATGTTGTTCTTTCCTTCCAATTACAGTGGGTGTCCCTCAAGTATCCACTTTAGGTCTCCTGTTATACAATATAATCATTAATGATTTTCACCTAGCGTCTAAACAAACTGCTTTCATGCAATATGCAGATGGCTCAAAAACAATTGCTAAAAGCATAGATAGACTTCTGGGTGAGGAGTTTTAATTTTCTCTATCATAGAGGCCTTTCTGATACACAGCTACTCCCTAACCCTAAAAAAATAAGATTGATCTTATTTATCCTAAAGCATTCAACTAACTACAAAAATAATTTCAAAATCACTTCCTCTAACAGCAACATAGAACTAGTAAGTCAAACTAAGCTTCTAGGAGTCACTGTTGACAAAAGCTTAAAATTTGTTCATCACATAAAGCAGTAACAAACACCCACCAAAAGCTAGGTGCACACTCTAGAGTCAAACAGTACCTTGCCAATAATGCCGGAACAAGTATTGTTGAATCCCTTCTCATCCCTACACTACTTTACACTGTTTCCATCTTGGTTAACCTGCAATCCACTCAAGTCTCACTCTTGGAACAGTGCTATAACAAGTCATCATCCTATGACACACCGTTGTCTGGCCTTAAACAAATCCCACTGGTTAGAGATGAAGCATTATCTTACACTTTCCCAACTAGCCACTCCCCACAAACTCATCTGATGTCCGTTATCCACACAGATGCCTTGATTGAAAAATATTTTCAGTCTTTGTAACCCAATTATTCAACTGCAATCCACTGACAAAATGTGAACTGTTAGAAAAGCTAACAACTCTGATGGATACTCCCTTTTCTCCTTCTGGCCAAAATTTGGAACTCGCTTCCTTTCACTCCCAAGCAACACAATAAACACCAACTCTTTCAAAGCACACACAAGAATACCCAGACGATGCCTGGTCTGCACAACTCCTGAACTGATAAATGTTCTTCTCTTCTTTCCAAGCACTTCATCCTCAGTTATTGGTCCAAATTCTCTGTATTCTGTCTTTCCCTCTTCTTCCTTATGTCTATCCTAAAGCATTCTCTCTCACCTCTTTACAACCAGTCCTCTTTTTTATCCTTTTCTCTTTCTACCAAGTTCTTTTCTAAATGTTTCATGACTGTTTACATCATGTTGCTATTAATTAATGATACTCTGTTCTGAAGTTTATTTATTACTTGTATATCTCTTATTACTATACTATTTATGTATTATTGTAATTTTCTTTGGAGATTTTATCCCTAGGCCTCTGCTGAAAAGAGATAGCTTTCTGCCCATTCAGATTATCCCAGTAAACAAATATAATAAATTAATCTGTCTCCCAGTTCTCTACCTAAAACCTAAAAACAGGGAGAGAGAAATCTGCATACTCTTGATGTGCATCGGCAGCTGAGGCACTATCTTGACAGAACTATGCCCTTTACAAAAGCTGATCAGCTATTTATTGCTCATCAACAGACAAAAAAGGGACACTCTGTATCTAAACAGCCTGTTTCCAGATGGTTGTCCTTGGGTATTGTCTTTTGTTATTCTCATCATAGCAAATCCATTCCAGGCAGTGTCAAGATACGTTCTACAAGACCTTTGTTTTCTTTAGTGGCATACTGGAAACGGGTGGACTCTAGAAGCATTCCAGACTGAGCTACGTGGTCCTCCATACGTACATTTACAAAGCATTATAAACTAAGGTCCCAGACTAGCTTTATCAAAGACCATTCTCCATGATCCTTATTCTTCCTCCCCCCAGGTTGGATAGGCTTTGGTAGTTAACCCATATAGCCTAAAGGATACTGTAGAAGTGGGACTGCTGAACTAAGTACATTTGTGTAAGTTGCACTTAACCCATGAATTCTTCACTGCTTCAGTTATGAACCCAGGCTACAAACCCATACTGTTGTAGTTGGAATATGAGTTTTGTATTTCTGCTTTATATGTTTCTTTGTTGTTACTTTTTTTTCTCTTTTCGGAGTCATTGAGGTCTTTGTATAGGCAAGAATGTCCTGAACAAATCTTCACTCTGACTGCTGATTTCCCACCTTGGGGCTAGGCAGTTAGCGTGAATGTGTTGTTGGGGGGGGGGGGGGGGCTTTGTGAAGCTGACTGGTTGTTTCCTGGGCAGGGAAACAACCCATATAGCCTAAAGGCTACTGCACCAGTGAGGAATTCGAACATCTACTCCTATGGCTTAGGGCAGCTTATACAACTGTACTTTCTCTGCTATGCATTTTTAAGCTTGCTGCTCCATCTAAAAATATGACTTAAGCAGTTAATTGACTTAACTTTCCTGTAAATTAAGGAGCTGTCCTAGTAAAAACTCAGTGCTGCCTCTTGTGTATTGTTCATACTCCTTGTTAGGGTCAATGTCCCTTTTGTGGAAACTCCCCTTACTTCCTTGCATCCCTAAACTACCCACCTGCTGTTTGCCACATCATTACTCAGCCTCTGTGTGTGTGTGTGTGTGTGTGTGTGTGTGTGTGTGTGTGTGTGTGTGTGTGTGTGTGAGAAATGCAAACAAACAACACTACAACACAAACTGAGTCACAACACGCAAAGAAAGAAAAAAAAGCCAAACTACTAGATTAAACATTCACAGATATGTAAAAACTGGACATTCATAAAACAACTGCACTAAATAAGTTTTTTCAGGAGAGCAAGCCTCCCCACCCAAACATTGTGTATCAAATCCACATCTGTACAAACACGAACAAGGGAGGAGTCTCCTAAAACAGGTAAGTCACTGCACACTGCAGAGACGCACTTAAGAAATGTATAAACAATGACTTCCTTTTCTATCCAGTGATCCCAGGTGCCATTAAAAAAAAATACATACCCTCTCTCTCTCTAAATATATATATATATATATATATATATATATATATATATATATATATATATATATATATATATATACACACAACATGTGCCATAAATGCTTTTTTTGCAGGAGAGGCAATCCTCCCTGCACCCCCCACACTTCTCTTACTTGCATATACTAACTCGGCAACCATGGAGAAAAGAAAGCACCACATCAATGGGACCAGACAGTGTCCCGGACTGCGTCCTACATGAACTCCAGGAAGAGCTAAACCCAAACATACAACTACTGTTCAGTTTCAGCCTCACTACAGGATATGTAACCAAAGAGTGGCGTACAGCAACGGTGGTCCCTCTCCACAAAGATGGTGCCTCAACGGATCCTGGAAACTATCGCCCCATAAGCCTGATAGTTTGTTCTGCAAAGCTATGGAAAGGATCATCATGGACCTTATAAATAAAGATATTGGGGACCTACAGACACTGGATCCTACCCAGTTCGGCTTTGTTAAGGGCAGATCCTGCCTCTAAAACCTGGTTGATTTCTTTGAAACAGTCACCAAGGCCATTGATGAGGGGAAGGTGGTCCACACAGCCTACCTGGACCTCGCAAAAGCCTTCGATGCAATACCCCACTCGGACATTATAGATAAGCTCACCAGCTTAAATATAAACCCCTATGTCACTAGATGGGTTGCAAACTGGCTCAAGGACAGAACCCACATGGTTAGAATTGCTGGAGCCATGTCAGACTCCAAACCAGTTACAAGTGGCATCCCACAAGGCTCAGTCCTGGGACCTCTCTTGTTCGGTATATATTTCACAGAGGTACAGGCCAACACGGAAGGACTGTGGCTGACCAAGTTTGCAGATGACTGCAAACTGGGTGCCATAATCGACTCTCCAGCCGACACAAGCATCCTCCAAAAGGGCCTCATAGAAACAGGCAACTGGTGCCAGAGCCATGGCCTCAAGCTAAATGCCAAAAATTGTATAGTCATCCCCTTTGGCAAAAACCAAGTGCCCACAAATTACCACATAAGTGGTAATCCATTAAGTACGGAAGAAGTAATTAGGGACCTGAGGACCCAAGTTGATAGCAATCTCTCATTTGACAACCACGTGGCCAAAGTGGTTAGAAAAACATTTCATATAGCCCACCTAATCATGAAGGGATTCACTTCTAGATCAGGGGAGGTCATCGTGCCTCTTTACTCATCCCTCATCAGGCCCATAATTGAGTACAGTACCCCTTTTGGGATGTACCTTACCACACACCTGCAGCAACTGGAAAGACCCCAAAATTACCTCACCAAGAGGATCAAGGGGCTCAAACAGATGCCATATGCTGCCCGGTTAAAGAAACTCCAGCTCTACTCAGTGGCATACCGCCTGCTCAGAGGCGATCTGTGCCTGACATATAAAGCTATGTCCAACCTGGAATTAATGGACATGCTGCACCTCAGAAAATCCAAATCCTATCGAGCTACACGCTCGAGAGACTTGAACCTCAGCACTGAAATAAATAGGACATGCTGGAGGGACAGATTCATAACCCAGAGGCTCCCTTCACTCTGGAATAAAATCCCAGTCCAGGTTAGGCAGAGTCCCTCATTGACTCTCTTCAAGAGGAATCTTGATGAGTGGATGGGGGATCGTAGGTTTACCCCGGGTATCACTTCTATGTCACTGTTAGACAGAGACACAGTATACTAACCTCTAAAAAGGGCATAGCAAAATTAATTTAAAATGGGTGGCGAAAGCCAAACACACTCTGGATAGGCTTATAAATGCCCTAGGGCAGATAGCCTAGTATGACCCTATATAGTGAATCACTGCTGATGTACAGACACAGTCATCTGCAGTTCTGGCAGAACAACATGACTGTGTGTATTGCCAGTGCACATAAAGTCTTCTAAATTACTTCCTAACAATTCCCACCATCGGAAATTAGTACTTAAGTACCATCAGTAGAATTGCAATTTTAGATGAAATGTGTTTTTGTACCTACTGATTTTTCTTTGTCCGTCATTATTGACATACATATAATTCTTCCCGGCTTCTTTGTTATATGTATGGGTGTATATGAGTGTGTGTGGTTTGTAGTTGAGTTAAGTACTAGGCTAGCTGCCCTTGAGGGCCATTTTAAGTCTAGCTAATTTTCCTTTTTGTGCTCAAATTAGCCTATACCATTTGGTTAGAAACTGGGCTTACCAGTCCCATGGTCAATAATTATATATTACCCCGAATGAGAATAAATGGGATCATACCATACCATAGGTAATTTAATGTGGACACATGCATAGAATAAAGTATTTAGGAACTGCCTCTGCCCATTAGTAGAACAGGGGCAATCCTGGGGTAAATTTTTTTGTTTCCCATCCATAGATCCAAGTTGCACTTGAATATGGACAGAGATAAACTTTGGTTTATGTGGATGGGAAGTCTGTTTCAGAGCAACAGTATAATCTTTCAGATACAACTGTCCCTCCAATACATTCTACTGATGATGCAGAAGAGGTTTAAATTCCTAGACCGATTATTTCTGATGCCATTTCACTTGCTGCTGTGCAATAAATTCATCAGTGCTTGGTCAGAGGATGACTTGTATGCCAGACACAGGTCACCTCTTAACAGTTTGTAGGATACAGAGTGTAGTGACAGGGCTTTGAGTTGGTCCATGTGAGACATATTGTTTAGGCCTTGTATCCTTTTGTCTATGTGGGTGTTTCAGTTGTTAGATGTGTCTGGACAGATAAGTCCCAAAGGAGGCTCTTGTCCCCCTTCTGTGTCAGGCTTTCTCCAGAGAGTTTTGCTTTGAGGGGTTAAGAACTGTGCTCCTTGTCCTGCATGGGACTTGGGGACCTTGTTGGTCCACTTTATGGTGGATACGTGGAGATGTTCACTAAGTTTGCCTTGTCTGCTCCAGAGTCCAGTTGATTCCTTGAGATCTTGCTTTGTAGGCCGGATTTCTGTTCTCTGTGTAGGTTTGTTCCAGTTTCCTTTTTGAATTTTGGTGGCAATGACATGTCCTGTGGTAGTCTGGCCATTGCCCCCCATTCTTCAGTTCCTGCCTCTCTTTCTCTAGGGTGTTCTTTTTCTGAGGGGAATTTTCCCCTGGGGGTACAGTTGCTGGGAGCTGGTATCCTGGGTACTTCATGGAGTTTCTCACGGATGAGAGAAGGATGCCCCTGGTTTTCCATTTTTGGCATCCTCTTCTCTTGACCCCCTTGTGGAGTGTGGGCATTCCATTGAGCATGGTGGTAGCGAATAATGTCACTAAGCATGAGCTGGTGTTAAAGTTCTTCTATCCATTCTCCCATCAGTAAGCCCAGAACTATGGACAGATTTGGATAATGATAATTCATGACAGATGCTTTCATGTTGTGGTGGTCTACTACCCACATCCTTATCTAGATGTTAGAGGGCTGTGAGATGGAACTTTTATATTCTCCGAAACTGAGGGTGCTTTACAACCAACTGGCCCTTACAAAAAAAAATGTGGCTAAAGATTCTTTGGGGTCCCTCTGGATTCATATGAGAACAATTCCTTCCAGGACAGGGAGGATTTCTTCTGTTACCTGTGTCCCCATAGAGGCAGTGTGCTGGACCAGGTCTCCAAATGCCCTTTCTTTATAGGCCCTGTCAGCGTTCTGAAACATCGCCCGACTGTCCACCTAATGAGTCTTTTGGGGATCATGTTTTTCTTCCATCTGGACTCCTGGAGTATATTGCAAACTAAGTCTAGAGTGCCCAATATGAAAAGTCTGTGTATGCCCCTTTTTTCCCCAGCGTTTATCCAATCAGAAAGAGTCAGACTCAAACCTAAATCTATCTAATCTCCATCACTTGTCAGGAGTTTGAGTTTAATTCATCCTGCTTCGTACGCGTAAGGTCGGTTGAATGCACTTCGTGTCTCCTGGAAGCACATTACCACATCAAAATAGATAAGCATTCTGGGAGTCATTGGCCTTTTTCAACTGGGAGACGCTCACTACCCATTCAGATTACTGCCCCTTATACTCACTGCAAACCCCAAGGTGTTACCTAATGCTGGGCAGTCATGGCAGCTCACATGAGACTAGAAGGATTCCAGCTTTTTTCATATTCAAATGGCTGATTTCTTACTGTCTAGTTAGACAATCTTTATAAGCCAAGGCTCTCACTGGCTTTGGTACACCCTCCTAATTCCTGGAATTTACAAAAAATATAGCCAAATGAAAACAGACTCCTGTACAGAATCAGCATTTTTCTCCTAGGAACCCAACTGGATACTGTAACTCAGGTGTGTCTCCACTTAAATCAGATACTGTACTTAAAAAAAAAAAAAGCACAAACTTGTGAACGTGTTTTTTGTTGGCGGTCCCAGACCGAGGCAAGTCCTTTCAGGCAAACCATTTTCTTTTCCTCTTCCATTAACTACAGGTACCTCAGATGCTTCCCAACTTGTGTGGGGGCTCATATTAAGTGAAACATGGTCCAACCACACCATTTCCCCCTAGAGACCATTCTCTTGTTGTTGATTATCCCAAATATGAGAGCAGTTCTTCTGACGCTGCTAGACTTTCAAGACCCCCCCCCAGGAACTATTGCAATGTGCACACTATGCTATGATTTCCCCCTTAGGGGGAGTCCCCAGGGATGCTCTGGCTCAAGATTGACCTCCGGTTCCTATACCTTTAATCCCTACATTTTTTTTTGCATAAAAATAGCAGGTTGAGGACCTCTGTTATCCTTGTCCTCTTCTGGCTAGTCAGGTATGGTTCCTCTCTTTCTCTCCGATCTCATCCAAAATACACTACAGGGATTAAGTTGAATTTAACTCATTGATGACTTAAAAAGATTTTATAGAGAACTGGGAAATAAGGTAAAAGGAGTTAAAAGACCGCCAAAAAAAGAAAAAATAGATACATTTTGGAGAAGTATCTATGAAGATCCTGTGGAACATAACAAAGACGCTAAATGGATAGAAGTAAAAGAAAGAATAAGAAGTTTAAATGTACAGAATATGAAAGGGGATGAAGGAACAGCTAGAGAGATTGAAACAAAGTTATGAAAAGCCTCTAATTGGAAAACCCCAGACCCCGATGCAGTACCTAATTTCTGGTTAAAAGTATTAACTTCTTTGCATGAAGATTTAGCCATGAGTAAGAACTACATCAACCTGGCTAAGAACATGAAAAACAATGCTCCTACTTAAGAGTGAACTTGCAAGCTACTCTAAAAATTCTTGACTAGTAACTTGCCTTCTGAAGACGTATAAGCTATATGCGGGAATTGTTGCCAACAGAGTTTGTAGTTGTGACGCCCCTGCGCTGGCCCAGTATCAAGGAGCCTCAGCACTAATACCAGTGAGGAGCATCCACATTGGGAGGATTACAAGTACACACACAGTAAAATACAGTTTCCTTTAAGAGCACACAGAGATCACAGTCAGTCTGGGGCTGGTTTCTCCCTTTCTCTCCAAATCCTCAATAAGATTCCCCATTGGGACAGCTATAGGGTTCAGATCTCAGCTGAGTGTTCAAGCCAAATCGCCCAATGACTGCTTTGTTTCCCTGCCCAAGTAGCTGACACAAACACACACACACACACACACACACACACACACACACACACACACTTTGAGATTTGAGTTATATACAACGCACAGACACTCCTGGGGAAGGCTGGCACAGGTTCACTAGCTATGCCCCCTTCTGTCCAGACTATAAGGTAGAAATCACTGCCACTAACTACTGCTTAGACGTTGCCCGTTCGATTCTCAGAGCGTCTTCTGTGTGCAACATGTGTGAATGGGCGTTCCTTCGTTGAAGGTTGTGCGTTAGGCCCGGCAAGCCAGCACATAAAACTCTACTGCCAATCATTAGCGGACCGGAGTTCCGCTGTGGCGACCCCTAATTGGGAAAAGCCGAAAGACACAAACAAATCGGCTACTAATAAGGCCCTTCTCAAAGGGTGACCAATTCTACTGTGTAATGTTACTGTTGTCCAAATAGTAAGTGTGACCCAGGGCTAAGGCTATTGGAGTGGCTTGTACAGCATCACCAAATGCATGCAAGTACACAAAGAGCTTAAATTATCTCTACACAAAACAGCTAGTGTTAAAAGCTTTAAAAATATTTAATAATAAATAACAAAAGCACAAGATAATACTCATTAATTCAACACAGTGTCAATAGAGAGTTCAGAAATCACAGGAAATACTTAAAAACAATGTAGGATAGTCTCATGTAAGTATAGAAAAATCTACACTAGTCTGGCTAGAATCCTATCTGTCTCTAAGAGAAGTACTAAGATCTAAATCCTACTTACAGAGCAAGGCAAGTGCTGGTCAGTTGTTGTCAGCTTCAGAACAAAAGACAAAATGCACTTCTTTCTTTCTGAGATAGTCCTTAAATTGATAATACACATTACTGCTGAGTCATTTCAGATTACATCATTGTTGTTACTTCTGATTTAGTTCCCAGGCTGACAGAACTCAAAATTTAACATTTATTTGTGATCTGCAGCTGCCAGGAAGTCACAGCAATAAAAGGCACGTTACATGTGAAACCTAGTAATTATCTCTGTCTTAAGACAATAGAAAGGATTTCCAGCTGCAGACATCCTGTCTCTTATCTTGAGATCACACACAGTCGTAAAATTATTTTACATATCAGATTTTTTCCAGCAGGGTGCACTGTGGTTACATTTTTGAAGCTCAGCACATAACACAGTTTTCTTTGTCAAACAAGCCTGTGGATCATGTTAATATTTACAAGGACATAGAATAATTTACAAACTCAGTTGATCACATTTCTTCCCCCACTGAGAACTCAAGGTAGTTTTTCAAGTGAACCTTGAGAATCGTTGCTTGAGAGTGTTGAGTCTATCTGGTTATACCTTACCCCATTCCCCATCATGAGAGCCCATCTGCGTTGGCATTGCTAACCCCACTGCGGTACTGCAATGACATATCATATGATCTGAAGTAGGTGAATTCATTTGTCAGCAACCTGTGGGTATGGATCCGATATCGGATCCGAACCGGCATGGTTTATCCAGCTATGGATCCCGAGCTCCTAGCTCCTCCCCTCACCCATAATGCCCTGCTCTCCCTACATGACCTCAGATCTAGTTTGCCGCGCATGGTGAAGGCTGGGTCGTCAGAGCTCCTAAAGCTAAGTCTTATTTAAGGGTTTTAAAACTTTTCAAAACTTCTTAGTTGTGTGAAAGTTGTAGGTTTCCCTTTTATTTATATCTTTTTTGGTTTAATTTAATCTAGTTTTTACCCTCCCCTCGCTGGTTCGTAGTGGTGTGTGTGTGTGTGTTTTTTTTTGGGGGCCTTTGTGTGACTGTTTAGTTTATTTTTATTGTTACTATTTTAAAAAAAAAAAAAAATAGTTATGTCTGAGGCCCCAAAGGCTGTTTTCTCAAAGTGCTCCGAGTATGGCCATAAGCTTTCCCCTGCTGATGGCCACACTCGGTGCGTTCGATGCCTTGGGGTTGAACACCTCACTTCAGGATGTTCAATTTGTGCAGGGTTCAACCCCAGGGCATTGAAGGAGCGGAGGTTGAAGCTGGTCTTGGCGGGACTCTTGCCCCCAGACTCGGCTTCGGCCCCCGCCCCCTTGGTGGTCACTGCTTCGGCAGTCCCTGCCTTGCCTGCTCCCCCTCCTCCACCCAGGATTCAAACTCCCGCCAAAGGGTCGGAGGAGAGGGAAGCCAGGAAAAAGGACCGGAGAGAGAAGCACCACAAGCGGCGGGCCGAGACCTCTGTTTCGGCCCCGCCAGCTAAGCGGGCTTCTCCTCCGGCCTCTCTGGCTGCTGGCTCTCCCCCTCCTCGGCTCCGGTCCCCGTGCTTTTCACCGGAGCCTGAGGATGAGGAGACCCGACCTCCTTCGAGGCTATCGAGGCGGCATTCAAGGCCTACCTCGGTAGCCTCGTCGAGGTCTACTTACAGCCTCTCCGACGCTGATCTGGACCGGATGATGCAAAGGCTCATCCAGGCCCAGATGCAGATGGGAGTGCTCCTGCCTCCCCCCCCCCCTCTCTGGGGGGGGAGCTCGACCCCCTTTTTTAAGCCCATTGCTCCTTCTCCGACCCGCTACCCGGGTTCGGAGCGCTCGGAGCCGGGCAGCCTCGGAGCCGGGGGGTGGGTCGGCACCGACAGTACTGGGTACTTCGGATCCGACCCTGCCCTCGAGTCTGTTGGATCCGACCTCTCGGAGCCTTGGCCCGAGCTTCGGATCCGAGGGACTCAGTGTGCCTTCGGCGCCGTCTTTGTCGGAGAACACTGGTCCCTCAGATCCAAGGGGCTCGGCGCCGGCTCCGATCCACTCATCGGGTCAGAGGGGGAGCCGACTTTCGGATCCTATTGTCAAGGCTGGCTCCCCCTCGGCTTTTGATGTAGTGGAGAGGGCTCTGTTGAGGGCATCCGGACCCCCGGCTTTTGCTTCGGCTCCGTCCTGCACTCCATCTGCTCTGGGCCAGGCTTCCATCACCCGGCTACTGGGACAGCCCGCTTCACTTCCCCAAGCAGTTCCTGTGGTTCTAAGCAGTTCCTGTGGTTCTGGACATTGCTGGTGAGGGCTCCTCGGACAGCCCCCTCGAGGAAGCACCTCGCAAGCATTCGTGTAAGAGGAGGCACATAGACTCCCCCGAGTCTTTGACCGAAGACACTGACTTGGAGGAAGGAGAAGGCTCCCCAAGATCACCCTCTGAGGATGTCTCCTTCGGCGACATCATGGAAATGTTACGGATTAGAGGTGGGTGGTCTGTCCCAAAGTCTTCCTCGGACGAGTCAGTGTTCTTGGAGGCATTTGAAGCGGGCCCATCTACCTCTTGGGTGTCCCCTCCTGCCGACCCCCTGGTGGACCTTATTACCACCAGGGCGTGGAGGGACCCGGACACCGTGGAGCCAATCCCTAAGAGGCCCGACAGGATCCTTAGCCCCCCTGCTGACTGTGCCCACTGGAGCAAGGGACCCCTGGTAGATGCCATGTTGTCGGCAGCAGCCACTAAGAGGGAACTCGCCCAGGAGAGTCCCTCAGTCCATCCCCCCGAGCAAGGAGTCTCGGATGATGGACCATTTGGGGAAGCGAATCTTTAGTTCAGCGACCTTCTCAGTGAGGGCGCTCAACTATTTGGCACACATCATTAGGATGCAGCGCGATCTTATCAAGGAATACGCTGCATCCCCCCCAGAGTCCATGTCGGAAGAGGACAAACTTATGCACTCCACCCGTATGGCCACTCTTCATTCTGTGACTAACATCTCTATGCGGTTACTTTCCCACGCTACCGAGGGAGCCGCTAGAGCTGCGGGAGCAGGCCTAGTCACAAGACGGCAGGCCTGGCTCCGCCACTGCGATTATACGGAGCCCTACAGTTCGCGACACCTTGGTTCAGAGCGAGAAGGACGGGAAGACGCTGTCTGCCGTCGGAGTCCACTTCCCTGTGCCCCAGAGGTCCTACTCTAGGAACCAAAAGGGCCAGAAGAAGATGTGGTTCCGGAAGTCGCAGCATTCCCAACCTGCTCCGGACAACCAGTCCTTCCGCGGCAGAGGAGGACAGGGAGGACGCCGCCCTAGGGGCAGAGGGGCTCCCAGGAACTTTGGGTCCAGGGAACCTTTCTCTGAACGGCCCACGCAGCGGCATGGGAGTCCATTACATCGGACCGCTGGGTACTCCGGATTATATCCAGAGGTTACAAGATCCCCTTTCTTCATGTCCCAAAGTTAAAAATCCTCCCCGATGTTCCACCCGATCAGAGGGAGGCTGCTTCAGCAGAAATTGGCCATCTGCTGAGAAAAAGAGCCATCCAGCCCGTCCCCCCAGACCAGATCGGAGCAGGGTTCTACTCCAGGTTCTTTTTAGTGCCAAAAAAGACGGGGGACCTAAGACCCATTCTAGACCTGTCCCTGTTGAACCTGTCAGTTCCCAAAGAGAAGTTCCGGATGGTCACTTTGCAGTCCATCCTCCCCCTTCTAGGGGAGAATCACTGGATGTGCTCTATAGACCTCAAGGACGCGTACTACCACATTCTGATGGACAGACGATCCAGGAGGTTTCTTCGCTTCCGGTTGGGAGCCAGTCACTACCAGTTCAGGGTCCTTCCCTTTGGTCTCACCACAGCCCCCAGGGTGTTCACCAAAGTTTTAGCAGTGGTTGCGGCCCACCTGAGGCTTCAGGGGGTGCAGGTCTTTCCGTACCTAGACTGGCTTCTCACCGCCCCAACAAGGCATCTACTCTCTTTGGCAAGAGACTCGTCTAGCTCCCAAGCTAGGCATCACGGTAAGCATAGAAAAGTCCAACCTGGTCCCTACTCGAACAATAGAATTTATAGGAGCCAGGTTAGACACGAGAAATTTAAGAGCCTTTCTCACAACCGACAGGGTTCGGAATCTGCGACTCCAGGTGCGGGCCATCCTTCACTTCAGCTCAACACCTGCGGAATTGATCCTGAGGGCGCTAGGGTCTATGGCGGCAGCGATTACTCTTCTTCCGCACGCCCGCTTGAACATGCGGGTGCTTCAATGGACACTTCAGGTGCAATGGTCATTTCTCTCCCTCCCCCTGTATCATCCCATTGCAATCAGCAAGGCTTGCAAGCGGTCTCTCTTGTGCTGGCTCCATTCTCCGGACCTCCACAGGGGCCGCCCCTTTTGTGCATCTCCCCCTCTCGCCACGGTGACCACGGACACTTCCCGCCTCAGGTGGGGGGGGGCATTTTGCAGGCTGCATGGTCCAAGGCACATGGAGCGATTCAGAGACCTCCCTGCATATCAATGTTCTGGAAATGAGGGCGGTGCTCTTGGCGTTGCAAGCACTTCAGGCCCTCCTTCCCCTGGGAACAATTGCGATTCAATCAGACAACATGTCGGTGGTCTGGTACATCAACAAACAGGGGGGAACCAGGTCTTACCCTTTATGTCGAGAAGCCATGAGAGTGTGGGAATGGGCGATCTCCACCAACCGCTTTCTCATCGCAATGCATATTCCGGGTCGGACCAACATCCTAGCGGACAAGCTCAGTCGCACCATTTTCTCCCCGTACGAGTGGTCTCTCAATTCTCAAGTAGCGAAAAGTCTCTTCGCACAGTGGGGGACTCCCTGTTGCGATCTCTCTGCTTCTCCTTTAAACGCCAAGTGTGACAGTTTTTTTGCTCTAATCCCCCCTCCAGTGGATTTTCCCAGAGACGCTCTGGTGCATGCTTGGCCTCCAGGTCTTCTTTACGCATACCCCCCTCTACCTCTGATGCTACAAGTACTTCAGAAAGCCTCTCTGTTGGGGTGCAGAATGATCCTCATTGCCCCGTTCTGGCCTCGACAGATCTGGTTCCCTTACCTAAGGTCTCATTCAGTGAATCCACCTTGGATTCTAGATCCCATTCCGGTTCTGATATCACACCCGTCGAACCTGCCAATTCCGAACCTGGACAACCTGAAGTTGACTGCTTGGCTGCTCCAGTTCCACTCCTAATCAGGACTCCCGGTATCTCGTCCCCAGTTAAGGCCATTCTGGTAGCGGCCCACAAGCCCTCTACCAGAAAGATTTATCGCAGTAAATGGAAGCGTTTTTCCATTTGGGCAGAGCGGCCTAGATCCTTTCACGGTTCCCCTTCCTTTGGTTCTAGATTTCCTTATTACTCTCTTTAATGATGGCGCCAGTAGTTCCACGGTCAAAGTTCAGCTGGCGGCCATATCTCATTACCATGTTGGACACGATTCAGGGTCTCTTATGTCGGCTAAGTTATGCAAAACCTTCCTAAAAGGCACCCTTTTGCTCAGACCCCCTGTCAAAGAAACGGTTCCCTCGTGGGATCTTTCCTTGGTACTTCAGGCCTTGACCGCTCCCCCCTTCGAACCTGCGGCCACAGTCGATCTTAAATACTTGTCCTTTAAGACTGCCTTTTTGGTAGCAATTACTTCGGCTAAGAGAGTTTCAGAGCTTCAGGCCCTGTCCATGAAACCACCTTATTTGATTTTTCATCCGGACCGGGTGTACCTCCGGATCAATCCCTCCTTTCTTCCTAAAGTAGTTTCGGAAGCTAACATTAATCAGTCCATCAACCTCCCTGTTTTCTTCCCTAAGTATCAAAACAAAGGCGAATACAAGCTGCATTCCTTGGATGTTCACAGGCAGCTTCGTTTTTACCTTCATAGGACAGCTGGTCATAGGCAATCAGACCAGTTGTTCATTTCTTTTGCCAAATTCAATCTGGGTAAACCAATTTCCAAAGTTTCTTTGTCACGCTGGATTTCTCAGTGTATTCTGTTGGCGTACCAAGCCTCTGGGAGGCCCGCACCGGAGGGAGTCCATGCTCATTCGACCCGGTCTGTCTCTACTTCAGCGGCCTTTAAGTTTTGGGTTCCTCTGGATGACATTTGTTCAGCAGCCACTTGGGCTTCATCTCATACCTTTATTACTCATTACAAGCTGGACGTCACTTCTAGAGGTAGAGCATCCTTTGGCTCAGCGGTGCTCGAATATCCTTCCATGATGGCCACCCAAGATTCAGGTAGCTGGGGACTCTGTCCCACAGGTTGCTGACAAATGAATTCTCCTACTTCAGATCTAGAAGTTATGTACTTACCATAACATTCCATCTGAGTAGGTGGATTCATTTGTCTGCAACCATCCCGCCCTCCTATCCCCCTGGCCTTGTCAGTTTCCTGCATAGGGTGTGTTACCCTTTGGTTAGGGTAGTTGGTGCAGGGCAAACTCGATCTGAGGTCATGTAGGGAGAGCAGGGCATTATGGGTGAGGGGAGGAGCTAGGAGCTCGGATCCATAGCTGGATAAACCATGCCGGTTCGGATCCGATATCAGATCCATACCCACAGGTTGCAGACAAATGAATCCACCTACTCAGATGGAACGTTATGGTAAGTACATAACTTCTAGTTTCCAACCCTAGGTGCCACCTTAGTAAGTTGGCATTTTGCTGGCTGTTAGGCAATTGTGATCTGTAACTACAGTGAATTTCCTTCCATACAGATAAGGCTGAAGTCTCTGCAGTGCCCACACTATGGCTAGATATTCCTTTTCTACAGCTGCATAGCATTCCTCCCTGGGTTGAAGCCTATGAACTGAGATAAACCACTGGGTGCTCTTCTCTCTCTCTGAAGAAATCTTGCTAAGTACAGCCCCTTTCTCATGATTCGACGCACCCACCTGCGCATCAAATTATTTGCTGTAATCTGGACTGGCTAACGCAGGGGGTCCTCCCAAAGATTCTTTAAGCTTCTGGAATGCCTGCTCACATGCTGTGGTCCACACTACCTTATCAGGCTTGTTTTTCCTTGTCAGGTCTGTGAGGGGAGCAGCTATGGTACTATAACTGGGGACAAACTTCCTGTAGTACCCTGCTGTCCCTAAAAATACCTCACCTGCGTTTTGGTAACAGGTGCAGGCCATGCCTGAATTGCTTCCACTTTGGTAGGTTCTGGCCTGATCTTACCACTCCCCACTGTATGTCCTAGGTAGCAGACCTTTGCCATACCCACCTGTCATTTGCTGGGCTTAATGGTCAGCCCTGCCCTCTGTAGTCTTCCCAGCACCTCCCTGACTTGCTGAAGGTGCCCTTGCCAGGAATGACTGTAGATGGCAATATCATCTAGGTAAGCAACGACAAACCCTCCTGCTGGGATATGATCTACCAGCCTTTGGAAGGTTGCTGGGGCATTTTTCATCTCAAATGGCATCTTTGTGAACTCATACAAGCCAAATAACATAACACAGTTTTCTTACATTTGTCAAACAAGCCTGTGGATCATGTTAATATTTACAAGGACGCAGAATCGTTTACAAAATTCTGTCTAGCTGGGCTGGCAGACCCTCAGTTTATTACAATAGTCATTTAGAAGAAAACTCAATTATGACATTAGAACAAAAGGGCAATAAAAGAAAGTCATATGGAACAAAGGATCGTTTGTTGGTTAAATAAAGCCATAATGGAGAACTGTAAGGGGAAGAATCTAAGTATGGCATGGATTGACTTCAAAAAAGCATTTGATAGTATCCCTCATTCATGGATAAGAGTGCTTAAAATGTATAAGGTACAACCCACACTAATCGACTATATTACAGTCACCGTGGAACAGTGGCAGACCTCTTTGCAATTAAGCCATGATAAAGGACAGATTGTTATCCTAGGGATAAAAATTCAAAGGGGGATATTCCAGGGTAACTCTGTCACCATTACTATTCTGCCTTGCCCTTAATCCATTAAGCTGTTTACTCAACAGCTTAAGCCATGGCTATAGTCCGGCTCTTAGAAAACTAAATAAATCGTAAAGATGTCATACCTTCTCTGTCAATGACTTAAAACTGTATAGCTCATCAGATGAGGAACTGAAAGCACAATTGCAAGTTGTCAAAACTTTTTCAGATGATATTAGAATGTCATTGTGTTTTGATAAATGTGCAAAAGCAACCTTTGAAGCAGGAGAACTGCAACACCAGGAAAACATCAGTTTGGGACAAGAATGTGATATAAAAGAACTTGAGCTAAGAAGGAGTGTCTTAATATTTGGGAGTTGATGAAGGATCAACAATAAAACAGGAACAAATGCAAATAAAACTTAGTGAGGAATACTTCAGAAGACTTAAATTAATCCTGAAAACAGCACTGACATCTAGGAACAAAATCCAAGCTATAAACCAATTTGCTCTTCTTGTCCTAACTTACAGTCTTGGGAGTGATTGACTGGCTCCAAACCATATTGGACAGATTAGATAGGAAAACAAGAAGGATGCTTTATGCTCACCAAATGATTTATAAAAATCAGTGCATACCAAGATTATATATTCCTCATTCCGAAGGAGGGATGGGCCTCCGTGAAATTGATTATATGTATAGATCTGCAGTCACTGGACTCCACACATATCTGCTGACCATACAAAACCCAAACGTAGTGAAAGTTTTGAAACATAAGGAGAATAAATGTAAGATGACTTCTCTGATTAATCTAGCAGAAGCTTATCGGCGTCAAGCAAGAATGGAAATCAAACCAGAAGTAAATAAAAATCAGGCAGCAATTGAATGTGCCAAAAACAAAAAGAATATAAGGTGAAGGACCAGATGAGCAGGCAAGAAATGTGGAAAAAGCATAAATATAGTTGCAAGTCTAGAAAACTTCTGGAAGAACCTCATGTTGATCAGGAACGAACCCAGGAATGGTTAAGGAGAGGTGAATTCAAACCATGAGATGAAAGGTTAATATTGGCGGCCTCAGATAGTGGGCTGCGTACATGTTGGTTTATAAAGTCCATTGAACATGTGGGAGAAATAGTTGTAGGTTTTGTAAGGCCGAATTGGAAACCTTTGTAGACCTCATTGCTGGTTGTGACATACTAATGGCAGAAGGACTATACTGAAAGGAATAATAATGTGGCGAGACTGTTGTATTGAGGATTGTGCAAACATTATGGTTTTGAAGTGGCTGAAATACACTGGAAACATGAGCCACAAAGCATCATAGAAAATGAAGAAGTCTACATCACATGCGATCATCCATTACCAGCAGTTCAAAAGATAGATGCTAGAAAACCGGATGTAGTGGCCCAAGAAAAGACAAGAGTAGCATTGGTCATTGAAATTGCCACACCCAGTGACTAGAGTGTCTTGCGTACAGAGAGACACAGTCATAAAATAGCAGGATCTGCAGGCAGAAATGAGAGCACTGCAGGCAGAAATGAGAGCACTGTGGAAGAAAGATACCCAGACCATTTGAATAGTAGTAGGAGCCACAGGTCTCATAAAAAATAATTTGCAGTCGTATTTAGATACGTTACCAATACATGTAACTCCATACGAACTGCTGAAGGAGTCATTACTGGGCGGGTGCTGCGAAGAGCACTTCTGGCTGACATCAAAGATTGGAGCAATACTAATTTCATGAACTTCAGTTGTACACTTTGACTTGGGAATTAGGTCCATTCCCCGTCATGGTATTAGAAACCCAAAAGACTTGGAAGAAATTGAAAAAAGGATTCTGGAACACAATCTGGATCTCCTATCTTACCTTCGGAGATCAAGCATCTATATCTCCATACCTGTATATAACCTCTTCAATTATAGTGGTAGTACTATGGGTCCAGCCTGGTTTCCCCTGTTCATGGCATTATTTGGCTTCCTAGAATAATTCTACTATGAAGTCCATAAAAACAAATGGAAAAGCTGCACGTTTGGGCTTCCAATAAGAACACTGGCCACTTGTCAGTTTTTATTTCTGCCATCTTTCCTTTCTTGCCACCCCTTTTAAGAAAGACACATCTTTTTTTCTATTATCCCACTTCAGTTAGCAACTATATATATTTTTCACTCTGGAAATAAACTCCTCCTGCAATTGTGTTATGAAATTTCTTTCATGGAAAACTCACTTTTTTGGTGACTATTACACTGACAAAATGATTTTCGGGGCTTCAGTTTTTGTTTACCAAGTGTACTTTCATTCATTTTCATAAAGATATGGTGTCCCTCTGGACTAATTCCTCTTTTATGATCAAAGTAGCCACAGAGGTCGTCATCATCATCATAAATCCATATGATTGCAAGTTAATGTTTCCAATTTCTTTTTTCTAATTACGATGAACATATGTTACACCTTCTGGATGTTCATTTGCAGTTACGTTTCTACTTCACAGGACCAGACAGTGCAGGAAGTCTGTCCAGTTGTTTATCCTTTTTCGGTTAACCACTTAGTTTAGTCTCCAATATCACCCTGGCCTAATGGATTACTCACAATATTTCACCGATTTATTCCCAAAATGGTCTGGAATTGTCTTATCTTAGAGCCCATTTTATCAGTCCAATGACTATCACATCTGCTTTTTCTCTGAGCTTCCATTGAGGATATCTGTGCTGCAGCTTCTTGGTCAAAGATTCATACCCTTGTGGTACATTACAAGTTGGGTATCGTCTCCAGGAGCAGACCTACTTTTGGTTCGACAATGCTTCCACATATTTTTCTGGAGGGGCTCCCAAGAGTTACTTTGCTGGGACTTTGACCCATCAGTGAGGAAGAATGTAAAGGACATCATCAGATTTAGGAGTTATGTATTACCATAACTTAGCTTTTGCGTTGCCCATTTTCTTTCTTCCTCACCCTCCCTGCCGGCCATCCCCCAGCCTTGCCATTCTTATAAAGTATTGGATGGTATAAGAGATTACATGTTCCTTATCTGAGCCTTAATCTTTTCCTTATCTGACTTCTCTTTATAAATCGGTAGTCAGCAAACTCGAGCTGAGTAGTTAGGGATGGTATACTGCATTATGAGAAGAGGGAGAGTTAGGGATGGTATACTGCATTATGAGAAGAGGGAGGAGCTCGAGACTAGGATCCAAACTCTTAGAAATGTGGCTGAGTCGTAGCCAAGACCTCGTCAATGAGGAAGAATGAGAATGGACAACACAGATGCTAAGTAATGGTAAGTGCATAACTCTAATTTTCTCTAGCTCATATCTTGTTCATTCATTAGCACAGGCCTGTCTAGTTCCTTCACTCTCTCTCACGCGCGCACACATTTTTTTAATGATGTCTTATGGCTTATTCACTGTGGTCACCTCACTAAGTTGCTCAATCACATTTGCAAGTTAGTCTTTTAAGTAAACAGAATGGAAATTAAGATACACAGTGTCCATTAGTACTCCGTGTTGCTTTTTGTAGCAAAAATATAGTGCATCATGCTTGAAAACATTTTTAAATTGTGTGTGAAATATATATTTTGCATATACACACACTTGCACCAAACAAGTGGTGACAAAAAATAAAAAGACCATGATGATACTCAAGAAACCTGGAAAAAGAAAGAAGCAAAAAATGAAGCATTATCTTGGCTGTTAAAAGGGTATTGAACAAAGTAATTCAGCCATTTATAAGTAATATGAAACGCTAGACAGTTGACAATAGCTGCTTTTAAGAACGGAGTTAAATGGCGAGAAATTGTTAAAGCTTCGCTTTTCACTAAACTAAACTACAAAACAAAAGACTGAACTTTAAAATGATATGTCTAGTACAGTGAACTTCTGACTAGATACATTATTCTATAAGTCAGTAATGTAATCAAACTGTGTCCCACAAGCACAGATAAGCATACCTTCCAGAACACTTACTCCCACCAAAGTGCAACAGAACCATTCACAACACTGTTACACAAATCACTATATACATCCCCAGTGTAAAGTATAAACAATATATAAAAAACCCAGCTACAACTTAAAACCAAAGTAAACCACAGCATTTGTGCAGAAACTACAAACATGGAAATAAACACCTAACCCTCATAAAACTTGAAAAAAAACACTCATGCAGCATGAATCAGCACATGTAACACCATACACAGTAAAAGTACACGTACACATCCTTGAGCCACAGGACACAAACCACAGCTGTAAACAATATACACATATACCCCAAAAAATACTTCAGAAAAAGTACTTTACATATAAATCTACCAATACTACAGTAAAGTATATGCATGTGAATATTTAAAATAAATAGCTGTGTACTTCACAGCAAACCTAGTACACCCCTAAAATCCTCCAAATAAAACATTACTGATACAAATGTATGTACAGAAATTTTGAAGACATCTGTAGAGATGTACATAAGTTACTTGCAAGAGAGAGATAACAAAACATGCAGGCAAAGCAAATGCTAAAAATACAGTAACACCCCCTCCCCCACATAAAACATAACATAGAAAAGACTTTGGACACTAACACTTTTGTGTCTCCAGGCTACTGAAGGCATGTCCAAAGCAGGCCATAAAGCCTGTGACACACTTCTCTCACTTCACTTTTTCTCGGACCAAGTTGACCCCCCCCCCACCAAAACAAAACCGTAAATCTTCCCAGTTCATTGCGAAAAGCCAGTAAAAGAAAAGTAGCACAGCATATTGACCTTTGTATAGTTTAACAACAGCCTTGACATGCCAGTACTCTATATTCAAAAGAAAAATGAAACGATTCATCCTCCGAACCAGCACTGCAGATCAGTAAGTCAGATGTCATCGGAAGTACAGGCAGTCTCTGGGTTAAGGACGGGATCCGTTTTTTAGTCTGTACTTGTGTATGCAAGTCGAAACAAGTACATGTGGTTCTTATTAAATGTCATTTAGTCAAATGTTTGCCTCAGTCTAGTATTTATTTTACTGCATATTAATCAATTCCAAGTAAAAAAAAATCTTAAACATAATACTGTATACTTTAGTAATAATGATAATACTGTAAGTACAGTAACCATGTCCATGCACTACAGTACAGTAGAATGTTCTATACAAAAAAAAATGTTAAGCTTGCCTCTTTTTAAGTTTCACTTCACATTTCTGTACTACAG